>NW_020910882.1:275-2047 GCF_003984885.1 Neopelma chrysocephalum | reverse complement strand
CAGGAGCACTGATTGGGTAAAGCCCCAAGGGTCACCACCCCCTGGGGGTTACCACTTTCTTAGTTTCAGGGGGAAAACCTGGCTCAAACCACTACAATTGCATACGGTCGAGGATTCCTTCCAGACCGAAGGCGCCAGGACCGGGAGCCCCGGCTGCGCGCGTAGAGCCGATCGCGGCGCACACATAGCAGGCGAGAGCCGGAGGGTCAGGCCCCTCCTTCTGGGCAAAAAGGGCCGTCATTCGCTAGGCAAGCACGCCTGCCAGTCGGGGACTAAAATTACATTCGTTCGAGGATTCCTTCCAGACCGAAGGCGCCAGAACCGGGAGCCCCAGCTGCGCGCGTAGAGCCGATCGCGGCGCACAAATAGCAGGCGAGAGCCGGAGGGTCAGGCCCCTCCTTCTGGGCAAAAAGGGCCGACGTTCGCTGACCGGAACGCTGGCTGGCCGGGGACTAAAATTGCATACGGTCGAGGATTCCTTCCAGACCGAAGGCGCCAGGACCGGGAGCCCCGGCTGCGCGCGTAGCGCCGATCGCGGCGCACAAGGGGCAGGTGAGAGCCGGAGGGTCAGGCCCCTCCTTCTGGGCAAAAAGGGCCGTCGTTCGTGGGCCCGTGCGCCGGCCGGCCGTGAGCTAGAATTGCATACGGTCGAGGATTCCTTCCAGACCGAAGGCGCCAGGACCGGGAGCGCCGGCTGCGCGCGTAGAGGCGATCGCGGCGCACAAATAGCAGGCAAGAGCGGGAGGTTAAGGCCTCTCCTTCTGGGCAAAAAGGGCCGTCGTTCGTGGGTCCGTGCACCGGCCGACCGGGGGCTAAAATTGCATACGGTCGAGGATTCCTTCTAGACCGAAGGCGCCAGGACTGAGAGCCCCAGCTGCGCGCGTAGAGCCGATCGCGGCGCACAAAAAACAGACGAGATCCGGAGGGTCAGGCCCCTCCTTGTGGGCAAAAAGGGCCGCCGTTCACGCGCCGGTGCGCCGACTGGCCGGGGGCTAAAATTGCATACGGTCGTGGATTCCTTCCAGACCGAAGGCGCCAGGACCGGGCGCCCTGGCCGCATGCACAGAGCCAATCGCAGTGCACAAATAGCAGGCGAGAGCCGGAGGCTCAGGCCCCTCCTTCTGGGCAAAAAGAGCCGTTGTTCGCTGGGCGGCGCGCCTGCCAGTCGGGGGCTAAAATTGCATACGGTCGAGGATTCCTTCCAGACCGAAGGCGCCAGGACGGGGAGCCCCGGCTGCTCGCGTAGAGCCAATCATGGCGCACAAATAGCACGCGAGAACCGGAGGGTCAGGCCCCTCCTTCTGGGCAAAAAGGGCCATCGTTCGTGTGTCGGTGCGCCGGCTGACCGGGGGCTGAAATTGCATACGGTCGAGGATTCCTTCCAGACCGAAGGCGCCAGGACCGGGAGCCCCGCCTGCGTGCGTAGAGCCGATAGCAGCGCACAAATAGCAGGCGAGAGCCGGAGGGTCAGGCCCCTCGTTCTGGGCAAAAAGGGCCGTCGCTCGTTTGCCGGTGCGTTGGCTGGCAGGGGACTAAAATTGCATACGGTCGAGGATTCCTTCCAGACCGAAGGCGCCAGGACCGGAAGCACCGGCTGCGCGCGTAGAGCCGATCGCGGCGCACAAACAGCAGGCGAGAGCTGGAGGGTCAGGCTCCTCCTTCTGGGCAAAAAGGGCCGTCGTTTGTGGGCCCGTGCGCCGGCCGACCGGGGGCTAAAATTGCATAGAGTCGAGGATTCCTTCCAGACCGAAGGCGCCAGGACCGGGAGCCCC
>NW_020910882.1:0-175 GCF_003984885.1 Neopelma chrysocephalum | reverse complement strand
GGTACGCCGGCCGGCCGGGGGCTAAAATTGCATACGGTCGAGGTTTCCTTCCAGACTGAAGGCGTCAGGACCGGGAGCCCCGGCTGCGTGCGTAGAGCCGATCGCGGCGCACAAATAGCAGGCGAGAGCCGGAGGGTCAGGCCCCTCCTTCTGGGCAAAAAGGGCCGTCGCTCGC
>NW_020910881.1:730-1214 GCF_003984885.1 Neopelma chrysocephalum | reverse complement strand
GTGCTGAGGCTGGACTACCAAGTGCACCTGAAACCATGAAGGAAAGCAGTTTGTTTTCTGGGAGAAAGGGCCGAGGTTACCTTGCAGGAATCCTAGAGCCTGAAAGTGTAATTCCAGCTGCCAAAATTGAATACGGACGAAGATTCCTCCCAGACAAAAGGTGCTAGGACAGAAAGCACTTGCTGCCCGTGGAGTGCCCAGGCAGGCCCAGCAACTGCACCTGAAACCATGAAGGTCAGAGTTTTCTTTCTGGGGAAAAAGGGCTGAGGTTCCCTTGCAGGAATCCTAGAGCTGAAAGTGCAAGTCCAGCTGTTAAAATTGAATACGGATAAAGATTCCTCCCAGACAAAAGGTGCTAGGACAGAAAGCTCTTGCTGCCCGTGGAGTGCCCAGGCAGGCCCAGCAACTGCACCTGAAACCATGAAGGTCAGTGGTTTATTTTGGGGGGGGAAAAGGGCTGAGGTTATATTGCAGGAGTCCTAGA
>NW_020910881.1:0-630 GCF_003984885.1 Neopelma chrysocephalum | reverse complement strand
GAGGTTACCTTGCTGGAATCCCAGAACCGAAAGTGCAAGTCCAGCTGTCAAAATTGAATACGGACGATGATTCCTCCCAGACCAAAAGCACCACACCAGAAAGCTCTTGCTGCTTAAGGAGTGCCAGGGCTGGCCCACCAAGTGCACCTGAAAGGAAAAGAGTAAGTGCTTTCTTTCCTGTGGAAAAGGGCTGTTGTTGATTTTCAGGAATGCTGTGCTGCAACTGCCAGTCCGACTCCCAAAACTGAATCCGGCTGAGAAGTCCTCCCAGACAAAAGGTGCCAGGATAGAGAGCTCGTGTTCAGGACCGAATGCTCTTGTTGCCCATGGAGTGCCCAGGCTGGCCCAGCAATTGCAGGTAACAACCCAAAGATACAGGCTTTCTTAACGGGGGCAATACGCTGTTGTTGTCTTTCAGGAATCCTGCTCCGAAATTTGCGGTCCAAGTCCCAAAATTGAATACCAACGAAGATCCCTCCCAGACAAAAGGTGCCCAGACAACAAGGTCTTCCTCACGTGGAGTGTTCAAGCACCTGTGCCTGAGACCTCGAGGGTAAGGGCTTTCTTTTCTGGGGGAAGGGGTGATTGTTTGGTTGCAGGAGTCCTGCGCTGAAATTGCCACTCCGAGTC
>NW_020910880.1:105-353 GCF_003984885.1 Neopelma chrysocephalum | reverse complement strand
CCCTAAACCACCCAAAATTCATCAGAAACGGGCCCAAAAATATCCCCACCCACAGCAGGGACCCTAAAAACATCCAAAATCCGTCAGAAATTACCCCAAAATGGACCCCAAACACAGCAGGGACCCTAAAAACAACCCAAATCTGTCAGAAACAGGCCCAAAATGGGCCCTAAACACAGCAGGGACCCTAAAAACAACCCCAAATCTGTGAGAAACAGGCCCAAAATGGGCCCTAAACCACCCCAAAT
>NW_020910880.1:0-95 GCF_003984885.1 Neopelma chrysocephalum | reverse complement strand
ATGGGCCCTAAACCACCCCAAATCTGTCAAAAATTACCCCAAAATGGTCCCAAAAATATCCCCACCCACAGCAGGGACCCTAAAACAACCAAAAT
>NW_020910879.1:504-1231 GCF_003984885.1 Neopelma chrysocephalum | reverse complement strand
ACCAAAGGCGCCAGGACCGGGAGTCCCGGCTGCGCACGTACAGCCGATTGTGGTGCACAAATAGCAGGCGAGAGTCGTAGGGTCTAGCCCTTCTTTCTGGGCAAAAAGGGCTGTCGTTCTTGTGCCGGTGCGCCTGCCTGCCGGGGGTTAAAATTGCATACAGTCGAGGATTCCTTCCAGACCGAAGGCGCCAGGACCGGCAGCCCCAACTGCGTGCGTAGAACCGATCGCGGCACACAAATAGCAGGCGAGAGCCGGAGGGTCAGGCCCCTCCTTCTGGGCAAAAAGGGCCGCTGTTCGTAGGCCAGTTAGCCGGCCGACCGGGGGCTAAAATTGCATACGGTCGAGGATTCCTTCCAGACCGAAGGCGCCAGGACCGGGAGCCCTGGCTGCGCGCGTAGAGCCGATGGCGGAGCTCAAGGGGCAGGCGAGAGCCGGAGGGTCAGGCCCCTCCTTCTGGGCAAAAAGGGCCGTCGTTCATGGGCCGGTGCGCCGGCCTGCCGGCGGTTAAAATTGCATACGGTCGAGGATTCCTTCCAGACCGAAGGCGCCAGGACCGGGAGCCCCGGCTGTGCACGTAGAGCCCATCGCGGCGCACAAATAGCAGGCGAGAGCCAGAGGGTCAGGCCCCTCCTTCTGGGCAAAAAGGGCCGTCGTTCGTGGGCCGGTGCGGCGACCGACCGGGGGTTAAAATTGCATACGGTCGAGGATTCCTTCCAGACCGAAG
>NW_020910879.1:0-404 GCF_003984885.1 Neopelma chrysocephalum | reverse complement strand
GTGAGAGCCGGAGGGTCAGGCCCCTTCTTCTGGGCAAAAAGGGCCGTTGTTCGTGTGCCGGTGCGCCGGCCGTCCGGGGGCTAAAATTGAATACGGTCGAGGATTTGTTTCAGACCGATGGCGCCAGGACCGGGAGCCCCGGCTGCGCGCGTAGAGCCAATCGCGGCGCACAAATAGGAGGCGAAAGCCGGAGGGTGAGGTCCCTCCTTCTGGGCAAATGGGCCGTCATTCGTGTGCCGGTGCGCCGGCCGACTGGGGATTAAAATTGCATACGGTCGAGGATTCCGTCCAGACCGAAGGCGCCAGGACCGGGAGCCCCGGCTACTCACGTAGAGCCGATCGCGGCGCACAAATAGGAGGCGAGAGCCGGAGGGTCAGGCCCCTCCTTCATTGGCAAAAAGGGC
>NW_020910878.1:892-1167 GCF_003984885.1 Neopelma chrysocephalum | reverse complement strand
CCCCGACCAGCCGGTGCGCCGGCCCGCGAATGACGGCCCTTTTTGCCTAGAAGCAGGGGCTTGACTCTCCGCCTATCGCCTGCCCTTTGTGCGCCTCGCTCGGCTCTACGCGCGCAGACGGGGCTCCCGGCCCCGGCGCCTCCGGTCTGGGAGGAATCCTCGACCGTATCTGAGTTTGGACCTCGACTAGCCCCGGGCCGCCCAAGGCGCCTGCACGCAAACGACGGTCCGTTTTGCCCAGAAGGAGGGGCCTGACCCTCCGGCTCTCGCCTGCC
>NW_020910878.1:0-792 GCF_003984885.1 Neopelma chrysocephalum | reverse complement strand
CGCCTCCGGTCTGGGAGGAATCCTCGACCGTATCTGATTTTGGACCTCGACTAGCCCCGGGCCGCCCAAGGCGCCTGCACGCAAACGACGGTCCGTTTTGCCCAGAAGGAGGGGCCTGACCCTCCGGCTCTCGCCTGCCCTTTGCGCGCCTCGCTCGGCTCTACGCACGCAGCCGGGGCTCCCGGCACCCTAGACTCCTGCCTGGGAGGAATCCTCGACCGTATCCGATTTTGGACCCCGGCCGGCGCGCTGGCCCGCGAACGACGGCCCTTTTTGCCAAGAAGGAGGGGCCTGACCCTCCGGTTCTCGTCTGCCCTTTGTGTGCCTCGCTCGGCTCTACGCGCGCAGACGGGGATCCCGGCCCAGGTGCCTCCTATCTGGACGGAATCCTCGACCGTATGCAATTATAGCCCCCAGACAACTGGCGCACCTGCCCGCGAACGACGGCCCTTTTTGCCGAGAAGGAGGGGCCTGACCCTCCGGCTCTCGCCTGCTTTTTGTGCGCCTCGCTCGGTTCTTCGCGCGCAGATGGGGCTCACGGCCCCCTCGCCTCCGGTCTGGTAGGAATCCTCGACTGTATCCGATTTTGGACCTCGGGTAGCCCAGGCCCGCCCAAGACGTCTGCCCGCAAACGACGGCTTTTTTGCCCAGAAGTTGGGGTCTGACCCTCCGGCTCTCGCCTGCCCTTTGTGCGCCTTGCTCGGCTCTACGCGCGCAGACGGGGCTCCCGGCCCCGGCGCCTCCGGTCTGGGAGGAATCCTCGACCTTATCCGATTTTGGCCCTCAGCCGGA
>NW_020910877.1:462-923 GCF_003984885.1 Neopelma chrysocephalum | reverse complement strand
TCGAAGAGGGTGTAGAGGTCGTTGAGCAGGTCGACCACCTCGATGGGTTCGCTCATGGCCGAGATGGTGGTGAAGCCCACGATGTCGCTGAAGTAGAGCGTCACCTCCTCGAAGTACTCGGGCTCCACGGGGGTCCCCATCTTCAGCGCCTCGGCCACCGACCTGGGGGGGCACCCGGGGGGGTTGGTGGGACCACCGGTGAGGGATGGAGGGGTCTGAAGGGGTCTGGAGGGGTCTAGGGGGGGCTGGGGGGTCAGTGGGACCACCCAAGGACACCGGTGAGGGATGGGGGGATCTGGGATGGTCTGGGGTGGGATGGGGGGGTCTGGGAGGTCTGGGGTGGTCTGGGGGTCAGTGGGACCACCCAAGGACACCGGTGAGGGATGGGGGGGTCTGGGATGGTCTGGGGTGGGATGGGGGGGTCTGGAGGGGTCTGGGGGGGTCTGGGGTGGTCTGGGGGT
>NW_020910877.1:0-362 GCF_003984885.1 Neopelma chrysocephalum | reverse complement strand
GGTGGTCTGGGGTGGTCTAGGGGTCAGTGGGACCACCCAGGGTCACCGGTGAGGGCTGGTGTGGTCTGTGGTGGTCTGGGGGGGGTCTGGGAGGTCTGGGGTGGTCTGGGGGTCAGTGGGATCACCCAGGGGACACCAGTGAGGGATGGGGGGGTCTGGGGAGGTCTGGGGTGGTCTGGGGTGGTCTGGGAGGGTCTGGGATGGTCTGGGGGTCAGTGGGACCACCCGGGGGGCACCGGTGAGGGCTGGTGTGGTCTGGGGGGGTCTGGGGTGGTCTGGGGTGGTCTAGGGGTCAGTGGGACCACCCAGGGTCACCGGTGAGGGCTGGTGTGGTCTGTGGTGGTCTGGGGGGGTCTGGGAGG
>NW_020910876.1:506-692 GCF_003984885.1 Neopelma chrysocephalum | reverse complement strand
CCCCCGGGGCCGCAGCCCCGCACGAACTCCTCCAGCCGCTCCTCCATCTGCGCCGTCGCCTGCGACGACGACACGGGGAGGGGGGTCCTTGAGGGTCCCCCAACCACCCCACGGCACCCCAGGGGCCCATGACGGGGCTCAGGGCCACCCCAGGACCTCACAACCCCATAAGTGACCCCACAACCC
>NW_020910876.1:0-496 GCF_003984885.1 Neopelma chrysocephalum | reverse complement strand
CCCAGGACCTCACAACCCCATAAGTGACCCCACAACCCCATAACTGATCTCAGGACCCCATAACTGACCTCAGGACACCATAACTGACCCCAGGATCCCATAACTGACCCCAGGATCCCATAACTGACCCCAGGACCCCATAACTGACCTCAGGGCCACCCTAGGACACCATAACTGACCCCAGGACCCCATAACTGACCTCAGGACCCCATAACTGACCTCAGCACCACCCCAGGACCCCATAACTGACCTCAGGGCCACCCCACAGCTCCCCCTGAGCCCCCCAGACCCCCCCCAGACCCCACCTTGGGGAACCTCTCCTTGTAGACGTGGTTCATCATCACGATCTCGTTGTCGTGGGACGAGGGCGAGCGCCCGGGGCTGGGGGGGGAGTTTGGGGGGCACAGTTGGGACCCCCAGACTGTCCCCCCCCCGGCCCCATCAACCCTGAGACCCCCCAGCCTCGATGTCCTACAGGGTCACCCCCCCCCCCCAA
>NW_020910875.1:914-1818 GCF_003984885.1 Neopelma chrysocephalum | reverse complement strand
GAAGATGATTCCATTCGAGACCATTCGATGATTGCATTCAATTCATTCGATGACGATTCCATTCAATTCTGTTCAATGATTCCATTAGATTCCATTTGATGATGATTCCATTCGATTCCATTTGATGATGATTCCATGCGATTCCATTAGATGATGACCCCTTTCATTTCCATTCAATGAGGATTCCATTCGGTTCCATTTGATGATGATTCCTTTGAATTCCATTTGATGACAATTCCATTCAATACCAATTGATGATGGTTATTTTTGATTCCATTTGATGATGATTACATTCGATTCCATTTGATCATAATTCCATTCGATTCCACTCGATGATTCCATTCGATTCCATTCAATGATGATTCCATTCGAGTTCATTGACTGTTCCATTCCATTCCATTCGATGATTCCATTCGAGTCCATTCGATGATTCTATTCGATTGCATTCGATAATTCCATTCGATTGCATTCGATAATTCCATTCGATTCCATTTGAGGATAATTCCATTTGAGTCCATTCGATGATTGTTCCATTCGATTCTATTCGGTGATTCCATTCGATTCCATTTGATAATGATTCCAATCGAGACCATTCGATGATTCCATTCAATTCCATTCAATAATGATCCCTTTCGAGTCCATTCAATGATTCCATTCCAGTCCATTCGATGATTCCATCTGATTCCATTCAATGAATCCATTCGATTCCATTCTATGACGATTCCATTCATTTCCATCTGATGATGATTCCATTCGATTCCATTCAATGATACCATTCGATTCCATTCGATGATGATTTCAATCAATTTTATTCGATGATTCCATTCGAATCCATTCGATGATGAGTCCATCCATTTCAATTTCATGATAATTCCATTCGTTTCAATTCGATGGTGTTTCCATT
>NW_020910875.1:0-904 GCF_003984885.1 Neopelma chrysocephalum | reverse complement strand
GAAGATGATTCCATTCGAGACCATTCGATGATTGCATTCAATTCATTCGATGACGATTCCATTCAATTCTGTTCAATGATTCCATTAGATTCCATTTGATGATGATTCCATTCGATTCCATTTGATGATGATTCCATGCGATTCCATTAGATGATGACCCCTTTCATTTCCATTCAATGAGGATTCCATTCGGTTCCATTTGATGATGATTCCTTTGAATTCCATTTGATGACAATTCCATTCAATACCAATTGATGATGGTTATTTTTGATTCCATTTGATGATGATTACATTCGATTCCATTTGATCATAATTCCATTCGATTCCACTCGATGATTCCATTCGATTCCATTCAATGATGATTCCATTCGAGTTCATTGACTGTTCCATTCCATTCCATTCGATGATTCCATTCGAGTCCATTCGATGATTCTATTCGATTGCATTCGATAATTCCATTCGATTGCATTCGATAATTCCATTCGATTCCATTTGAGGATAATTCCATTTGAGTCCATTCGATGATTGTTCCATTCGATTCTATTCGGTGATTCCATTCGATTCCATTTGATAATGATTCCAATCGAGACCATTCGATGATTCCATTCAATTCCATTCAATAATGATCCCTTTCGAGTCCATTCAATGATTCCATTCCAGTCCATTCGATGATTCCATCTGATTCCATTCAATGAATCCATTCGATTCCATTCTATGACGATTCCATTCATTTCCATCTGATGATGATTCCATTCGATTCCATTCAATGATACCATTCGATTCCATTCGATGATGATTTCAATCAATTTTATTCGATGATTCCATTCGAATCCATTCGATGATGAGTCCATCCATTTCAATTTCATGATAATTCCATTCGTTTCAATTCGATGGTGTTTCCATT
>NW_020910874.1:187-4651 GCF_003984885.1 Neopelma chrysocephalum | reverse complement strand
CCAGGCTGTCCATGCTGGAGAGCCCTGGTGGCTGCAGTCCCTGAGCCTGCAGAGACAGAGAGAGCCCCGGCCCGAGTGGCCTCTGGCACCTTGTCCTGAATTTGGGGTGAGCCTGGGAGCGTGTGGAAGCTGAGAATGAGGGTTGTGTTTCCAGTGCATCATCCCTGGGAAGATCCTGTTGCTCCAGAGCGCTGGGGACAGTTTGGGCTCGGCAGCTTCAGAGCTGGATTGGAGCAGTCCCTGAAAAGAATCGGGAGAGTGGAGTTTTGTCCCAGTGGTGCTTTCACGCCCCACTTGACAGTCTGGGCTTTGTGTTGTCCTGTATTTGCTCTGCAGATAATGGGCCCTTCCCAATTCAGCCCAGCAGATCCCAAGGGCTCTGACAGGAGTATTTGTTCTTTCCTTCCCTTTGGGATAACTTCATCTCCAAACTGCCATGAGCAATTCCTTCATTTCTCCTGGAGAAAACCAAGTGTCAGAGGCAGTTTGCCAAGGAGGCCAGAAGTGTCTTTGGAGCAGAGTGCTGCCAGCTCTGTGTGCCCGTCCCCAGCCTGGCACTGGCCACAGGGACACACTGGGCACAGACCATTAGAGGGAACAAAACCACTGCCTGCCAGAGGGTTTGTCCTGTGCCAGGCAGGAATTGGACTGGGGAACTCAATCAGCTGCTCTTCCCCCACAAAGCTCCATCCCCATGGGCATTAATGACATGCCCTGTGCCCACCGCTCACTGTTCACCCAACTGCAACCAAAGCAAGGCTTGCTTTGCTTTGAACAACTTAAAGGAACTTTAAAACAAAATAAATCACTTTTTTCTTCCTTTTTTTTCTTTTAGATGCTGGAATTCCCTCTCTGGGTGTGTGCTGAGCTCTGGCTGCAGGGGACTGTCAGGCCTTGGTGGCTGTGAGTTCCTGTTCTTCTCACTGGGAAACTGGAAAGAGTTATTAATTGGATTGCAGAAATGTTTTCTGAAGCCTGTCCCCTTCTTTCTGCCTTTTGCTGACAGATCTTCTCTTTCTGCCTTTCTATTTACAGCCTCCTTGCAACTCCCAGCTGGGGAAACCTGGGATAACTTAGGAGGGACAAAGATGAGGGTTTTATCTGCAAACTTGGAGTAATTTCTAGGGGATACAGCAACTGTTTGTGTAGGAAAGTGTGTTTAACCACATTGGCCCAAGTTGTGTTTGCACCAGCTGGGACCAGAGGTACAAGGCAATCCAAAGCAAACCCTGCTCAGCCTCCAAATCCCAGGGGAGGTTCTCCAAGCTGCTCCTTGAGGGACTAAAGATACATTAAAATGGAACCAAGAGCACTAATAAGTTTCCTGGGAATCCCAGTATTGTTGTCCTAGAATTTTTAACAGGTTTTTAAGCTTTTTATGACAATAATGGCTTTCTTCCTTTGATTGAGTCCCTCGGTAGGATTTGGGGTTTCTTTGGATTCTGAATCCCTCCCAGTGGCCCTGACACTGGCAGGACAAACAGAGTCAGAGCTCCTGGCAGGCACAGGGGGTTTCCCCCAGAGTGGATCCAACTGCTGCCTGGCCAGGAGGGATCTGCCTTGGCTCCCGGCTTCTGCCAGAGACAGAATGTGTTCCCTTGATTGGAATGAGGATCCAGTAGCTTCATCTCCTGGAGGTTCCCTGGGCAGCTGATCCACTCTGCCCGATGTCCTGCTCTCAGTTCCTGCCCAGCCAGAGCCAACTGTGCCAAGGGCACGAGCACTTACAGCCTGGATAGGGAATGGGGGACTGGCTTGTGTACAATTCACCTAGAAAGTCAAACAAGGGGACTGTTGGAGTATCTGGCTCCTTAGGGAACCTGCTGGGAGTAGAGAAGCACAACCCCAAATCTCCAGCTGTGGGTGGAGTCGTGGAACGTAAACCAGCACAAATCGATCCCCCAAAATGAGCCCTGGGAGAGCAGGACCAAATAAGGCACACTGTCCCTGTGGAAAGGCAAAAGAAATTGATTGGGACTTGGATTGTCCCCTTGGGAGATGCTGGTTGCTGGGATGGAGAGAATGCCCTCCCTTAGGCTGCCAAGATCTCTCAGTGCAGTGGCTTTCGCCAACACGGCAGCACAAAGATTGTTCTCTGTGTGGGGCCCAGGTTTGGGTTCCAGTCTCAGCTTTGCAGGTTTAGATGAATTCTACCTACAGCCCACAACTCCATGCCGAATTCCTGCTGGAATAGCCTCCCAGTGCCTCCTAGAGCCCCGATATTCTCCTGTAGAGCTGCTGCTTTAAGGCCAGGTTTGCCAGGAAGCAGCCACGGTTCCAGGTTTGCTCAGCGGGATCGGGACAAGGACAGGTTGATATTCCACCCTCCTGCCGCAGCCCCGCTGGTGTTCCTGGGAGGGATTTCAGCGAGTTCCCTGGAATTCGGCCCATTTTCCGCCCCGGGCCGGGCTCCAGGGGATGTGTTCGCCCAGGAGAAGGCGGTGGCCGGACGCGCTCCCGGCCCGGGGCGGGGCAGCCCCCGAGCACGGGCGAGGACGTCTCTCCGGGCGGGAAGCCGCTGTCACTTCGGAGCCTCGGGAGCGGCCCCGGGAAGTTCTTTTCCCCGAGGAAAGGGATGCACATCCCTGCCTTCAGGGCACCTCCGGTCTGCCCCTCCTGTTCAAGATGTCCATGAGTTCTGCAGTTCGAGTTGGGTCCCCGAGAAACTGTGAATCGCATCCAAGCCCAACTTTCTCCAAGCACACCCTTTTATTTTCGGGCATCTCCGAGGGCTCTTGCTTGGGATTTAGTGCCGCTGAGGGCAGATGGCCCTGGCTTTAAGGCTGCTGCTGGCTGCTGGCCTCCGGCTGGAAGGGCAGGGATTTGGGGTGGGCGGGACACACGTGGGGGGCGCGTGGGAGCTCTGGGAGGTCGGTCCTGGGAATCGCTGCCCGTGCTGCTCTGCAGCCCCGCAGAGTTTTGGGTCATTTTTGGGGGAGTTTTGGGCGATTTTTTTGGGAGATTTGTGTGAGTTTCTGGTCATTTTTGGGGGGAGATTAGGTCATTTTTTGGGGAGATTTGGGTCATTTCTGGTCATTTTTTGGTGTGATTTGGTTGAGTTTTGGGTCATTTTTTGGGGAGTTTTTGGTTGTTTTTTGGAGAGATTTGGGTCAGTTTCTTGTCATTTTTTTGAGGTGATTTGGATGATTTTTTGGGGAGATTAGGGTCAGGTTTGGGTCATTTTTGGGGGAAATTTGAGTCAGTTTTGGGTGATTTTTTGGGGAGATTTGAGTCACTTTTGGGTCCTTTTTTGGTGAGATTTGAGTCAATTTTGAGTGATTTTTTGGGGGAGATTTGAGTCAGTTTGGGGTGATTTTTTGTGGAGATTTGAGTAAGTTTGGGGTCGTTTCTGGTCCTTTTTTGGGGAGATTTGAGTCAGTTGTGGGTTATTTTTTGGGAAGATTTGAGTCAGTTTTGGGTGATTTTTTTGGTGAGATTTGAGTCATTTTGGGTGATTTTTTGGACATTTTTTGGGGAGATTTGAGTCTGGTTTTGGCCATCTTTTGGAAAGGTGTGGGTGATTTTTTGGTGAGATTGGAGTCAGTTTTTGGTGATTTTTGGGGGAGTTTTGGGTCATTTTTTGGGGAGATTTGCGTTAGTTTCTTGTCATTTTTTGGGGTGATTTGAGTCAGTTTTTGGTGATTTTTTGGGGAGATTTGAGTCATTTTCTGGTCCATTTTTGGTGAGATTTGAGTCCGTTTTGGGTGATTTTTTGGGGAGATTTGCGTCAGTTTTGGGTGACTCAAATGACTCAAATCATTTCAGTCATTTGAGAATGACTCAAATCTCCCCAAAAGAGATTTGAAAATGACTCAAATCTCCCCCAAAAAAGACCAGAAAATGACTCAAATCACCCAAAAAATGACCCGAAATGACTCAAATCACCCAAAAAATGACCCAAAACGGACTCAAATCTCCCAAAAAAAATCACCCAAAACTGACTCAAATCTCCCCAAAAAAATCACACAAAAGTGACTCAAATCTCCCCCAAAAATATCCAAAAAATGACCCAAAGCTGACTGAAATCTCCCCAAAAAATCACCCAAAACTGACTCAAATCTCCCCAAAAAATGTCCAAAAAATCACCCAACACTGACTCAAATCTCCCTAAAAAATGACCAGAAAATCATCCAAAACTGACTCAAAACACCTGAAAAAATGACCAAGAAATGACCTAAAACTGACTCAAATCTCCCCAAAAAATGATCCAAAACTGACTCAAATCTCCCCAAAAAATCACCCAACACTGACTCAAATCTCCCCAAAAAATCACCCAAAACTGACTCAAATCTCCCCAAAAAATCACCCAAAACTGACCCAAATCTCCCCAAAAAAGGACCAGAAAATGACCCAAAACTGACTCAAATCTCCCCAAAAAATCACCCAACACTGACTCAAATCTCCCCAAAAAATCACTCAAGCCGGACACAATTCTCCCCAAAAAATCACCCAAAACTGACCCAA
>NW_020910874.1:0-177 GCF_003984885.1 Neopelma chrysocephalum | reverse complement strand
AAACTGACCCAAATCTCCCCAAAAAAGGACCAGAAAATGACCCAAAAGTGACTCAAATCTCCCCAAAAAATCACCCAAAACTGACTCAAATCTCCCAAAAAAATCACCCACAACTGACTCAAATCTCCCCAAAAAAATGACCAAAAACTGACTAAAATCTCACCAAAAAATGTTCAA
>NW_020910873.1:409-566 GCF_003984885.1 Neopelma chrysocephalum | reverse complement strand
CAGTGGGACGTACAGGTTTATTGGAATAATATTGGCATTTAAATGAACGAGGACCATTTTTATCATCAAAACATGTGGCCTTCTTGGTGGTGTAATTACTAAAACAAAAAAGGGAGTGGCTTTGGGGTGGATTTAAAGGGATCCTGGGGTGGATTTG
>NW_020910873.1:0-309 GCF_003984885.1 Neopelma chrysocephalum | reverse complement strand
CCCCCCCCCAAGAGCAGGACGAGACGGCGTCGATGTTGGCTGATTTCATCGACTGCCCCCCCCGACGACGAGAAGACCCCCGGGACCCCCCTGTGACCTCCTCGTGGGACCCCCAAAACCCCCCCGGGACCCCCAAAACCCCCAGACTCCCGTTTTGAGTTTTTTTTACCCCGATAAACGACACCCCCCCACCTCCCCTCAATAAAGGTTTCAAAATCCCCCCTAAACGACCCCCTGGACCCCTAAATCCCCTTCCAGGACTCCCCAAATCTCCCTCCCCCGGGGCCCCCCAAAACCGCTCCCCCCAAC
>NW_020910872.1:567-2844 GCF_003984885.1 Neopelma chrysocephalum | reverse complement strand
CCCCCCGGCCACCGCGGCCAGCGCGGCCAGCGCCGGGTTGGGGAAGGGGGACTCCGGCAGCCGGGTGGGGGGCGGCCACGGCATCGGGGCGTCGGCGGGGCCACAACCCGGGTCGGGGGCTCCGGCGCAGTTGGGGCAACCTGTGGGAGAGAGACCCCGGTGAGGGGGTGGGGGTGGGTGGGGGTGGGACCCGTCTGCCGCATCCCGTCGCAGGGCCGGGGGTGGGACCCCTCCCCGGAACATCTCGGCCACTGCAGGAACTTCCCGTGGCCAGGATGGGACCCCCCCACCCCCAACATCCTGGCCACCACCACCATGGGAACATCCCGCGGCCGCAGCAGGACCCCCCCACTCCACGTCCCGGTCCCCTCGGGAAACTCACGTGGCCAGAGTGGGACCCCCCCCCGCCCCATCCCGGTCACCGTGGGAAATTCCTACGGCCGGGAGCCGCCCCTCCCCCCGCGTCCCAGAGGCCACCGTGGGAATGTTCCCTTGGCCTGGATCGTCCCCCGCGTTCCCCGGGACCGTCCCCGGGCTCGGCCCCTGTCCCTCGGCTCGGCCGGAGCCGCCGGGAAGCAGCGCCGGGACCCGGGGAGGGGGGGTGGCGGGGCTGGCACGGGGGTCCCCCCATCCTGTCCCTGCAGGGTCCCCCCGGGGTCACCGGGACCCCCAAGTTCACCTCTGGTGGGTACAGCCCGAGCTGGGACCCCGATGGCATCTGCTGGTCCCTTTCTTCCTGCCCGGTGGCCCCGACACGGGCCCCCCTCGCCCCGGGACCCCCCCCCCCGGCCGCCCCCCCCCCTGTCCCCGGGCCCGAGGGGGGGGGTCAGGGGCCGCTGTCCCCGGGACCCCGCACACAGCCGAGCCCCTGAGCCCGGCCAGGGGAGTCTGGGGGCTGAGTCTGCCCGGGTGAGTCCCGGCCCCGACCCTGTCCAGGTGTGTCCCGGCCCGGATCCTGCCCAGGTGAGTCCCGGCCCCGACTCTGTCCGGGTGAGTCCCAGCCCGGATCCTGCCCAGGTGAGTCCCAGCACCTGCCCCTGCCCAGGTGAGTCCCAACCCTGTCCAGGTGAGTCCTGCCCCTGCCCAGGTGAGTCCCGACCCTGTCCAGGTGAGTCCTGACCCTGTCCAGGTGAGTCCTGACCCTACCCAGGTGAGTCCCGGCCCCGACCCTACCCGGGTGAGTCCCGGCCCCGACCCTGTCCAGGTGAATCCCAGCACCTGCCCCTGCCCAGGTGAATCCCGGTCCCTTACCCTGCCCAGGTGAGTCCTGGCCCCGACCCTGCCCGGGTGAGTCCCGGTCCCGATCCTGTCCAGGTGAATCCCAGCACCTGCCCCAGTCCAGGTGAGTCCTGGCCCCTTCCCCTGCCCAGGTGAATCCCAGCACCTTACCCTGTCCAGGTGAGTCCCGGCCCCGACCCTGTGCAGGTGAGTCCCAACCCCTTACCCTGTCCAGGTGAGTCCCAACCCCTTACCCTGTCCACGTGAATCCCAGTGCCTTCCCCTGCCCAGGTGAATCCCAGCACCTGCCCCTGTCCAGGTGAATCCCGGCCCCTTACCCTGTCCAGGTGAATCCCAGCCCCTTATCCTGTCCAGATGAATCCCAGCGCCTGCCCCTGCCCAGGTGAGTCCTGGCCCCGACCCTGCCCGGGTGAGTCCCAGCCCGGATCCTGCCCAGGTGAGTCCCGGGAGGCCGTGACCGGCTGACCTGGCCCGACAGGTTCCTGCCACCTCCGAGCCCCGCGGCCACGCCAGGGCCGGACACCGCACGTGGTCAGTGACACCTCACCTGGGCAGGTGACTCCTGCCTGACTCCTGCCTGGATCCTTCCTGGATCCTTCCCGGATCCTGCCTGACTCCTGCTTGGATCCTTCCCGGATCCTGCCTGACTCCTGCCTGACTCCACAGCTGCCGACTCCCAGCATGAGGTGGTGCCGGACACTGGGGTCACTGGGGTGCACTGGGGTCACTGGGGTCACTGGGGGTACGGGGGGTTCTGAGAGCACCGGGATTACTGGGAACAACGGCACACGGGGGTCACTGGGAATTCTGAGAATTCCCTGACATTCTGAGAATTCTGAGGGCACTGGGGACAACGGGACGTGGGGGGCTCTGGGGACACTGGGGGTACTGGAGGTGCTGGGGGCACTGGGGACGCTGGGGGAACTGGGGAAAATGAGTCACCCCTGGGGGTCCCCCCTGCTCCCAGCTGGGAGCCCTCTCCCACCCTGCGGGTCCCAGGCAGGACCCCGGGGGTCCCCCCCTGCTCCCGGCTCATCC
>NW_020910872.1:0-557 GCF_003984885.1 Neopelma chrysocephalum | reverse complement strand
TGCTCCCGGCTCATCCCTTGTTCCCGTGGTGGTCCCAGGCAGGACCCGGGGGTCCCACCCTGCTCCCGGCTCGTCCCTTGTTCCCGTGGTGGTGCCACAAGTGGCAGGGCTGGCACGTGCCACGGGTGACTCAGCCCAGGTGTGGCACCTCTTGCCACGGGGCAGCTCCGACGCCCACGGGGAGGGAATTTGTGTCACGGGAGTGGGAGAGTGTGTGGGGACCGTCCCTGTGTCCCTGTCCCTGTGTCCCTGTCCCCTGGTGCCCACCCGGAGGGGTCAGTGCCAGGGTTTCGGGTTGTCCTGACATGGTGACACTGGCATTGTCCCCGCGGGGCCGGCAGTGGCACCGGCATTGTCCCCGCTGTGCCAGCACCCGGAAAGGGCACAGAGCCACAGACCTGGCACACGGAACAGGCTCCTCCCCGCGGGGCCCCGGGGCCGTGTTTGCCCGGGTGGGGCAGCCGAGCCCTCCCTGCTGTGGCCTCACCTTGAGGTGGCTTCGGTGGCCGAGGGGGCGAGTGGCACCGTGCCCTGGTGCCCCGAGGGTTGGGCAGTGC
>NW_020910871.1:339-1690 GCF_003984885.1 Neopelma chrysocephalum | reverse complement strand
CTAGGAAGTTTTAAATTAAACTTTTATTTTTGTGTCTCCCCCCCCCCCGCCCAGTGTCCTGTCCAAGACAAAGCTGCCTTTCCTTGCGGGAATGGACCGGCCGGGCTTCGGCAATGTGGCCCCTCGAAAGACTAAGTGACCTCTTCCAACAGGGGAAGACTTTCTGGCAAGGGGTGCCAGAAAGAACTGGAGTTTCTGGAGAATAAAAGCTGGCAGGATGCCCCTGAAAATCCCCCCGGCTGCTCAGTGCTCTGACTTGCCCGGGCCGGTGGCCTTGGCCAGGAGCGCTCCTGCCGGAAGGGCCTTTGCCCAGGCTGGAATTTGAATTTCCACGGGATGCTGGCCAAGCCCCTCTGGGTGAGCCCCGGTGCCTGGCGTGAGCCGAGCGGGCTTCCAGGGCACTGACTGCAGGCGTTGTGTTGAAGGGAAGAGCAGGGGAGCCTTTCTCTGGCCCAGAGGAGCTGCAGTGTTTCCCTCTCAGGGAGAAGAAGAACTAAAAAAATAGAAACCAAACGAGAAAGAAAAGAAAAGAAAATGAAAAATAAAGAATGACTTGCTGGGGGGAGGGAGGATTTCTCTGGCTTTTCCAGTCCCTTTGCATTCCTGAGATGATTTGAAAAGGATGGCTTTAGCAATCAACTCAACTGGAGAGTTTGCTTTGGAGAGGAAAGGATGCCAAAGAAATGCAGAGTTTTGGGTCAGGTTTTGGGAGGATTTGGGGCAGTTTGGGGGCAGTTTTGGGGGAGATTTGGGCCTGGTTTTGGTCAGTTTAGGGAATGATTTGGGTCAGGTTTTGGGGTCAGCTTTTGGGAAGATTTGGGTCAGGTTTTGGGGTCAGTTTTGGGTCTGTTTTGAGTCAGTTTTTGGGGAGATTTGGGCCAGTTTTTACATGAGTTTTGGATCAGTTTTTGGCGTGATTTGAGTCAGTTATTGGAGGAGGTTTTTTGCAGTTTTGGGGGTGATTTGGGCCAGTTTGGGGTCAGGGTTTGGGGTCATTTTCTGGGGTGATTTGGGCCAGTTTGGGGTCAGGTTTTGAAGCCTTTTTGGGGGTGATTTGGGTCAGTTTTGGGGGGGGTTTTTTGCAGTTTTGGGCTCAGATTTTGGGCCGATTTGAGGTGAGATTTTGGGGTGATTGGGGCCAGTTTTGCTTCAGTTTTGGATCAGTTTTTGGGCTGATTTGAGTCAGTTTTTGGAGGGGCTTTTTTGCAGTTTTTGGGGTGACTTGGGTCAGTTTGGGGTCAGGTTTTGGGGTCATTTTTTTGGGGAGATTTGACTCTTTTTCTGGTCATTTTTGGGGGAGATTTGAGTCATTTTCTGGTCATTGTTTGGGGAGATGTGAGTCAGTTTTGGG
>NW_020910871.1:0-239 GCF_003984885.1 Neopelma chrysocephalum | reverse complement strand
TCTGGTGATTTTGGGGGGAGATTTGAGTCATTTTCTGGTCATTTTTTGGGGAGATTTGAGTCAGTTTTGGGGTCAGTTTTGTGTCATTTTTTGGGGTGATTTGGGTCGGTTTTGGGTGAGTTTTTGGGGTGATTTGGGCCATTTTTCTTCAGTTTTGGATCAGTTTTTGGGCGGATTTGAGTCAGGTTTTGGAGGAGTTGTTTTGCAGGTTTTGGGGTGATTTGGGTCCATTTTGGGGG
>NW_020910870.1:328-923 GCF_003984885.1 Neopelma chrysocephalum | reverse complement strand
AAAGACAACACTCCCACACCTGAGATCTCCTACAGGAGCACTTCCAGCAGTTCCTCCAGCAGCACCAACTGGCAGCAAAAGAGGCCAGAGGAGGACGGCCTGGAGAAACTGAGTATGTCTTCTGCATTTCTTGCCTGATAGGGCAGTGCTAATGTTCCTAGACAACAAAACACTTGCCTTGCTACCTGTTCTTTTCTGTCTCCTCACAATGTTTCTCCCTCTTTCTCCCAGTTTCCTGTCAATGTAACTCTTCAAAGGACTGTAGAAAACCAGTCTTTGGGGAAGCCATCTGGACTACAGACCTGCCTCTCTTGTTGTTGTTGTTACCCAACTGACTTCAGCTCACAGCCCCAGGCAGAGGAGCTGCAGTTCTGACCTGCTGGAGGCTGGTATCGTCATTCTGAAGTGACCATCTTTCATTTGGTTTCTTTCAGGGAGCATTGTGAGTGCGGGAGATCCTATGAAGAACTACACTGAATGGGAAATAATTGCCAGTGGGTAAGTCTGACCACAGTTCCTTCCACAAACCCAGGTATTTTGCTGGTGCAAGGTCAGGCGGGAAGTCAGACAGGCTCCAAACACGTTCAGACACTGC
>NW_020910870.1:0-228 GCF_003984885.1 Neopelma chrysocephalum | reverse complement strand
AGTTCTGACCTGCTGGAGGCTGGTATCGTCATTCTGAAGTGACCATCTTTCATTTGGTTTCTTTCAGGGAGCATTGTGAGTGTGGGAGATCCTATGAAGAACTACACTGAATGGGAAATAATTGCCAGTGGGTAAGTCTGACCACAGTTCCTTCCACAAACCCAGGTATTTTGCTGGTGCGAGGTCAGGCGGGAAGTCAGACAGGCTCCAAACACGTTCAGACACTGC
>NW_020910869.1:413-784 GCF_003984885.1 Neopelma chrysocephalum | reverse complement strand
GGCGTGGCAGGGAGAGAGGACTGGGATGGAGCACCTGTTGGGGTTGGGGGGAAGGCTGCGCTGCTCCCGGCATCGCCCCCAGAAGGTCTCGACCTCCTCTGACATCTCCTCTGTGCTGATGAAAACTTGGAAGAGCAGAGTCAGAAGGAGGCGGGGCAAATTGGTCTTCACTGCCCCTGGGCACCAGGGCAGCTGGAGGATCTCCCAGAGTGCCACAGTTGCCTGCCAAAGACAAAGCACCCAGAGACAGCTCTCAGGGCCCAGATGTCCATGTGGTAGGGCCCCAGCGTGGCAGGGAGAGGCCAGGGGAGACACAGGGGGATCCCCCGGCCTGCTGGCCCTGAACTTGCCCCTAAGCCAGGGTTGCAGCC
>NW_020910869.1:0-313 GCF_003984885.1 Neopelma chrysocephalum | reverse complement strand
GGGGGTGAGCAGAGGCCAGCTCAATAAACTCACAGCCAGGGCAAAGACATCGCTCTCATCCCCATCGGAGGTGCGTGTCCTGTGCGCTGGCCAGAATTCCAGCGCACGGAAGAGGATCTGCAGCACCGGCTCCTTAGTCCCTCTGGAGGAGATGAGCGTCCTCCACATGGTGCGAGCAGCTCTGTGGAGTCAGAACTCTGGCTCAGGGGGGTCTGGGACACAGCGCTGTGGCCTGGGCATCTGCAGGGCCCAGGTGACAGAGCCACGGTGCCTTGTGGGGCAGGGAGGCAGGCTGGCCTCAGGATTGGGGGCT
>NW_020910868.1:483-900 GCF_003984885.1 Neopelma chrysocephalum | reverse complement strand
GGAGGATTTTGGGATGATTTGGGAGGATTTTGGGGGGGATTTGGGAGAATTTGGGGATGATTTGGGAGGATTTTGAGGTGATTTGGGAGGATTTTGAGGTGATTTGGGAGGATTATGGGGGGATTTGGGAGGATTGTGAAGGGGATTTGGGAGGGTTTTGGGATGATTTGGGTGGATTTTGGTGTGATTCTTCTGGCAGACAAAGCAACTGCACCACAAAGCCAAAGCTTCCAGGCTTGCTTTCCTGGTGATTAGGGCTGTTGTTTCCTGTTTTCAGCGCTGCCTCCCAAATGCCAGCCCGACTCCCAAAATTGCATATGGACAAAGTCTCCTGCCACACCAAAGGAGCCAGTAAAGAAAGTTCTTCCTGCCCATGGAGTGCCCAGGCTGCACACCAACTGCACAACAAAGCCAAAG
>NW_020910868.1:0-383 GCF_003984885.1 Neopelma chrysocephalum | reverse complement strand
TAAGCTCTTCCTGCCCATGGAGTCTCCAGGCAGACAAAGCAACTGCACCACAAAGCAAAAGCTTCCAGGCATGCTTTCCTGGTGATTAGGGCTGTTGTTTCCTGTTTTCAGCCCTGCCTCCCAACTGCCAGCCCGACTCCAAAATTGCCTATGGATGAAGATTCCTCCCACACCAAAGGTGCCAGCACAGAAAGCTCTTGCTGCTCATGGAGTGCCCAGGCTCACACACCAACTGCACCACAAAGTCAAGGCTTCCAGCCTTTCTTTCCTGGAGATTAGGGCTGTTGTATCCTGTTTTCAGCCCTGCCTCCCAACTGCTGGCCCGACTCCCAAAACTGCATACGGATGAAGATTCCTCCCACACCAAAGGTACCAGCACGGAA
>NW_020910867.1:335-460 GCF_003984885.1 Neopelma chrysocephalum | reverse complement strand
TGCCCATTCCTGGGGTCTCACTCCTTGGGGTCTCTCCTGATGCCCATTCCTGGGGTCTCACTCCTTGGGGTCTCTCCCGATGCCCATTCCCGGGGTCTGATGCCCATTCCCGGGGTCTGATGCCC
>NW_020910867.1:0-325 GCF_003984885.1 Neopelma chrysocephalum | reverse complement strand
CCATTCCCGGGGTCTGATGCCCATTCCCGGGGTCTGATGCCCATTCCTGGGGTCTCACTCCTTGGGGTCACTCCTGATGCCCATTCCTGGGGTCTCACTCCTTGGGGTCTCTCCTGATGCCCATCCCCAGGGTCTCACCCCCACCCCGGGGGTCTCACCCCCATCCCCAGGGTCTCACTCCCACCCCGGGGGTCCCACTCCCACCTCGGTGCCTCACCCCCATCCCGGGGGTCTCACCCCCACCCCAGGAGTCTCACTCCCATCCCCAGGGTCTCACTCCCACCCCTGTGATCTCACTCCCACCTTGGTGCCTCACCCCCATCCC
>NW_020910866.1:181-1170 GCF_003984885.1 Neopelma chrysocephalum | reverse complement strand
AACGACGGCCCTTTTTGCCCAGAAGGAGGGACCGGGCCCTCCGACTCCCGCCTGCCCCTTGTGCGCCGCGATCAACTCTACGCGTGCAGCCGGGGCTCCCGGTCCTGGCGCCTTCGGTCTGGAAGGAATCCTCGACCGTATGCAATTTTAACCCCCTGCCCGCCAACGCGCCGGCCCGCAAACGACGGCCCATTATGCCCAGAAGAAGAGGCCTGACCCTCCGGCTCCCTCCTGCCCCTTGTGCGCCGCGATCAACTCTACGTGCGCAGCCAGGGCTCCCGACTCCGGCGCATCCGGTCTTGAAGGAGTAATCGACCGTATCCGATTTTGGCCCTCAGCCAGCCCCGGACCGCCATGTCGGCAGCCAGCGAACGGCAACCCTATTTGCCCAGAAGGGGGGGCCTGACCCTCCGGATCCCGCCTGCTATTTGTGCGCCGCGATCGGCTCTATGCGCGCAGCCGGGGTCCTGGTCCTGGCGCCTTCGGTCTGGAAGGAATCCTCGACCGTATGCAATTTTAGCCCCCGGTCAGCCGGTGCGCCAGCCTGTGAACGACGGCCATTTTTGCCCAGAAGGAGGGGCCTGGGCCTCCGGCTGCCTTCTGCCCTTTGTGCGCCGCGCTCCGCTCTACGAGCGCAGCCGGGGCTCCCGACTCCGGCGCATCCGGTCTGGAAAGAATCCTCGACCGTATCCGATTTTGGCCCTCGGCCAGCCCCGGACCGCCAGGTCGGCGGCCAGCCAACGGAGGCCCTATTTGCCCAGAAGGAGGGGCCTGACCGTCCGGCTCCCTCCTGCCCCTTGTGCGCAGCGCTCCGCTCTACGTGCGCAGCCGGGGCTCCCGACTCCGGCGCATCCGGTATGGAAAGAATCCTTGACCGTATCCGATTTTGGCCCTCGGCCAGCCCCAGACCGCCATGTCGGCGGCCAGCGAACGGAGGCCCTATTTGCCCAGAAGGAGGGGCCTGACCCTCCGGCTCCCGCCTGCCCCTT
>NW_020910866.1:0-81 GCF_003984885.1 Neopelma chrysocephalum | reverse complement strand
GGGGGGGCCTTACCCTCCGGCTCTCGCCGGCTATTTGTGCGCCGCGATCGGCTCTATGCGCGCAGCCGGGGTCCCGGTCCT
>NW_020910865.1:319-850 GCF_003984885.1 Neopelma chrysocephalum | reverse complement strand
GGGGGGGGTCTCTGAGGATATTGGGGGGGTCTCTTGGGACTGGGGGGGACATTGAGGGGTCTCTGGGGGATATTAGGGGTTCCTGGGTATATTGGGGGTCCCTGCAGACTGAGGGGGACATTGGGGGGTCTCTGGGAATATCGAGGGTCCTTGAGGACTTTGGGGGGACACTGGGGGTCCCTGAGAACTGAGGGGGACCCTGGGGCCATCGGGGAGCCCCCGAGGGCCCCCAGGGGCCATCAGCCCGCCCTCCCCCCCCCCCCCCCCCCCGGGCCGGGGCCCCCCCCGGGGGGGGGGGGGGGGGGGGGGGGGGCCGTTTCGGGGGGGGGGGGTTGGGCGGGGTCTTCCCTCCTTATTTACATCTGTAATTAGTGGCTCTAATGACCCGGGGCGTGGCCTCGGGGCCTCGTTAATTGCGGGCTCTACGTTAATTAAACAGCAGCGACGGGCCGGGGGGGGGGGGGGGGGGGGGGGGGGTACCGCCGGGCCCCGGGGGGGGGGGGGGGGGGGGGGGGGGGGGGGGGGGGGGGG
>NW_020910865.1:0-219 GCF_003984885.1 Neopelma chrysocephalum | reverse complement strand
CGGGGGGGGGGCGGGGGGGAGGGGGGGACACCCCCGGCCCTGGGGGTGGGAGGGGAGGGGGGAGGGGACACGATTATCGGTGACACCCCGGGGGGACCCCCGAGCCCGCCCGGAGTGGGGGAGGGGCGGCGGGGGGAGGGGCTCCAGCGTTTGAGGGGGGAGGGGAGGGGGTGGGGGAGGGGCTGGGGACACCTCCAGGGGCTGGGGACACCTCGGGGC
>NW_020910864.1:225-1232 GCF_003984885.1 Neopelma chrysocephalum | reverse complement strand
TGGGAGGGACTGGGAGGGATTGGGAGGGACTGGGAGGGACTGGGAGGGACTGGGAGGGGATTGGGGGGCACTGGAATAAACTGGGAGGGACTGGGAGGGGACTGGGAGGGACTGGGAGGGGCTGGTTGGTGTTACTGGTTTACACTGGTTTATACTGGTATTTACTGGTGTGTACTGGTCCGTACTGGTCCATACTGGTCTGTAGTGGTTTATACTGGTCCATACTGGTCCCTACTGGTCCTTACTGGTCCATAGTGGTCTGTACTGGTCCTTACTGGTCCTTACTGATTCATACTGGTCCGTACTGGTCTGTACTGGTCTGTAGTGGTTTATACCAGTCCATACTGGTCTGTACTGGTCCATATGGGTCCCTACTGGTCTATACTGGTCCATACTGGTCTGTAGTGGTTTATACTGGTCTATACTGATCCGTACCGGTCCATACTGGTCCGTACCGGTCCTTACTGGTATATACTGGTCTGTACTGGTCTGTACTGGTCTGTACTGGTCCTTACTGGTCCATACTGGTCTGTACTGGGCAGGAGACGCTGGTGAACGGGGCGGGGCTTCTGCTGTCGCTGCTGCTGCTCCCCCTGCTGGACGGGAGGCCCGGGTGAGAGGGGGCGTGGCCTGGGGAGGGGGGGCGTGGCCTGGGGAAGGGGAGGGGCCTGGGGAAAGGGGGAGGGGCTTGAGGAAGGGGGCGTGGTCTCGGTCAAGGGGTGGGGCCAGGGGAAAGTGGGAGGAGTCTGGGCAAGGGGGTGGGGTCTGGGAATGGAGGGGGCGGGGCCGGGGCGTGTGGGCGGGGCTTTCTCAGGTGAGTGGGCGTGGCCTGTGGGCTCATCCAGGTGAGTGGGCGTGGCCTCCTGACCCCACCCAGGTGAGTTTTGGGGCCTCTCAGGTGAGGTGGGCGTGGCTTCTGTGGAGTGTCTGAGCAGGTGGGCGTGGCTTAGCAGTTGTGGGTGTCTCAGGTGAGTGGGCGTGGCCTCCTGACCCCACCCAGGTGCCTT
>NW_020910864.1:0-215 GCF_003984885.1 Neopelma chrysocephalum | reverse complement strand
GGGCGTGGCCTCCTGACCCCACCCAGGTGCCTTTTAACCCCTCCCAGGCGAGGTGGGTGTGGCTTTTATGGTTTTTTTTCGCCTTATGGGTGGAGTTTACTGAGACTGGGCGTGTCCTAAGTGGGCGTGGCCTGAGTGGGCGTGGCCTAAGTGGGCGTGTCCCCCTCCCCAGCCTCACCTGGGCCGTCCTGGCGCTGCTCCTGGGCACCCACCTG
>NW_020910863.1:240-2613 GCF_003984885.1 Neopelma chrysocephalum | reverse complement strand
ATTCCCAAAAATCCAGAGGAAATTCCTGAAAATCCAGAGGAAATTCCCGAAAATCCAGAGGAAATTCCCGAAAATCCAGAGGAAATTCCTGAAAATCCCGAGGAAATTCCCGAAAATCCCGAGGAAATTCCCAAAAGTCCCGAGGGGTTCCTGGAATTCCAAAAGTTGTGGCTGAGCCGGGAAAAGCGGCGGGAGAAGGAAAACAGGGAAAGGCTGGAAGAGACCAGGAGGGGATACGGAAAGGTGGGAATAAAATGGGATTTTGGGGGATTAAATTAGACCAAAATCACCCCAAAATTCACCCAAATTGGACCCAAAATTTGCCCAAATTGGATCCAAAATCCCCCCAAAATTCACCCAAATTGGACCCAAAATTCACCCAAAATTCACCCAAATTGGACCCAAAATCCACCCAAAATTCACCCAAATTGTCTTAAAAATTCCTCCAAAATTCACAGAAATTGGACCCAAAATTCACCCAAAATCCCCCAAAATTCACCCAAATTGGACCCAAAATTCACCCAAATTGGACCCAAAATTCAAATTGGACCCAAATTGGACCCAAAATTCACCCAAATTGGACCCAAAATTCACCCAAATTTGACCAAAAATTCATCCAAATCAAACCCAAAATTCACTCAAATTGGACCCAAAATTCACCCAAATTTGACCCAAAATTCACCCAAATTGGACCCAAAATTCTCCCAAATTGGACCCAAAATTCACCCAAATTACACCCAAAATTCACCCAAATTGGACCCAAAATTCACCCAAATTGGACCCAAAATCCACCCAAAATTCACCCAAATTGTCTTAAAAATTCCTCCAAAATTCATCCAAATTGGACCCAAAATTCACCCAAATTAGACCCAAAATTCACCCAAATTGGATCAAAAATTCACCCAAAATTCACCCAAAATTCATTCAAATTGGACCCAAAATTCACCCAAATTGGACCCAAATTTTGCCCAAATTGGATCCAAAATCCCCCCAAAATTCACCCAAATTGGACACAAAATTCACCCAAATTAGACCAAAAATCCCCCAAAATTCATCCAAATGGGACCCAAAATGCCCCCAAAATTCATCAAAATTGGATCCAAAATTCACCAAAATTAGACCAAAAATTCACCCAAATTGGACCCAAAATTCACCCAAATTGGACCCAAAATTCACCCAAATTAGACCCAAAATCCCCCCCAAAATTCACCCAAATTGGACCCAAAATTCACCCAAATGGGACCCAAAATCCACCGAAATTGGACCCAAAATTCACCCAAATTGGGCCCAAAATTCACCCAAATTGGACCAAAATCCACCCAAAATTCACCCAAATTGCAGCCAAAATTCACCCAAATTGGACCCAAAATTCGCCCATATTGGACCCAAAATTCACCCAAATTCGACCCAAAATCCCCCCAAAATTCACCCAAATTAGACCCCAAATCCCCCCAAAATTCACCCAAATTGGACCCAAAATTCAACCAAATTGGACCCAAAATCCCCCCAAAATTCATCCAAATTGGATCCAAAATTCACCCAAATTGGACCCAAAATCCCCCCAAATTCAACAAATTGGACCCAAAATTCACCCAAAATGGACCCAAAATCCACCCAAAATTCACCCAAATTGTCTTAAAAATTCCTCCAAAATTCACAGAAATTGGACCCAAAATTCACCCAACATCCCCCCAAAATTCACCCAAATTGGACCCAAAATCCCCCAAAATTCACCGAAATTGGACCCAAAATCCACCCAAAATCCACCCAAATTGGATCCAAAATTCGCCCAAATTCAACCCAAAATCCCCCCAAAATTCACCCAAATTTGACCCAAAATTCACCCAAATTAGACCCAAAATTCACGCAAATTGGACCAAAAATCCCCCTAAAATTGGACCCAAAATTCACTCAAATTGGACCCAAAATCCATCCAAATTAGTCCAAAAATCCCCCCCACATTCACCCAAATTGGACCCAAAATTCACCCAAAATAGATCCAAAATCCCCCCAAAATTCACCCAAATTGGACCCAAAATTCACCCCAAATTCACCCAAATTCGACCCAAAATTCATGAAAATTAGACCAAAAATCCCTCCAAAATTCAGCCAAATTGAGCCCAAAATTCCCCTCAAATTCACCCAAATTGGACCCAAAATCCCTGCAAAATTCACCCAAATTAGACCAAAAATCCCCCAAAATTCACCCAAATTGGATCCAAAATTCAGCCAAATTGGACCCAAAAATCCCTCAAATTGGACCCAAAATTCAGCCAAATTAGATCCAAAATCCACCCAAATTGGACCAAAAATCCCCCCAAAATAAACCCAAATTGGACCCAAAATTCACCCAAATTGGACCCAAAATTCACC
>NW_020910863.1:0-230 GCF_003984885.1 Neopelma chrysocephalum | reverse complement strand
AATTCACCCAAATTGGACCCAAAATTCACCCAAATTGGATCCAAAATTCACCAAAAATTCACCCAAATTGGATCCAAAATCCACACAAATTGGACCCAAAATTCACCCAAAATTCATCCAAATTGGACCCAAAATCCACCCAAAATTCACCCAAAATTCAACCAAATTGGACCCAAAATTCATCCAAATTGGACCCAAAATCCCCCCAAAATTCACCCAAATTGGACCCA
>NW_020910862.1:514-1622 GCF_003984885.1 Neopelma chrysocephalum | reverse complement strand
TTAGGGGGTCCTGGGGGGGGATGAGGTCTCTGAGGGGATTTGTGGGGTCCTTGAGGAGGTTTGGATGGGTCCAGAGGAGAATTTCTGAGGGGATTTCAGGGGGTTTGAGGGGATTTTATGGGGTCTCTGTGTTGACAGACCGACCCCAGGGAAAGGGGATCCCAATTCCCCCCCTGAACCTGAGAGACCCCCAAAACTCAGCAGACAAAGACCCCACAGGGAGGGGTGCCCGAGGGTCCCCTAAAGCCCAGCAGTGGGTTCAGGGGGTCCCCCAGCCCCCAGGGGAGGGGTCCTGGGGGTGCCTCCAAAAATCTGGGAGGGGAGATGTACCACATCCGGGTAGGGGGATCCCAGTGCCCCCAGTGTATCCCAGTGACCCTCAGTATGGCCCAGTAACCCCCTCAGTGACCAGCTAGTGTGTCCCAGTGACCTCCAACTGCCCCCCAGTATGGCCCAGTGATCCTCCAGTGAGCACCCAGTAACCCCCAGTATGGCCCTGTAACCAGCCAGTGTCCCCCCGTGTGTCCTGGTAATCCCCCAGTAACTCCCCAGTCCCTCCCAGTGCCCCCTGGTTCCCCCCAGTGTGTCCCAGTATCCCCCAGTAATCCCCCAGTGCCCCACAAAGTCCCCCAACTTTCTCCAACGTGTCCCCAGATGCCCTTTGGCCTTTCTGTGAGCGTGGGGGGGGGGTTGTTTTTGGTCAGAGGGTCCAGGGGGGGCTCCTGGGGTGAGATGGAGGGTTGGGGACATCAGGGGTGGGGTTTGGGGACAGTGGGGACAGTAGGGAGGGGTTTAGGGACAGTGGAATTGGGAGTGTCAAGGAGGGAACTGGGGACACCAAGAGGGTCTTAGGGACACGAGGGGGGTCTCAGGACTCACCTGCTCGTAGGGAAGCCCCTCCTGTCCCCCTCTAGGCCCCATTAACCCCCCTAAATGTCCCCCAACTCCCCTTTTTTTCCTTTAATCCCCTTCCCCCCAGATACTTTTGACCCCCCAATGCCACCAAGACCCTTTTAACTCCCCCAAATTCACCCAAAGCCCACCCTAGCCTCCCAAATCCCCATCCAACCCCCCCCCAGTGCCCTCCCAGTACAGCCCAGTGCCCCCA
>NW_020910862.1:0-414 GCF_003984885.1 Neopelma chrysocephalum | reverse complement strand
CCCCCCAGATACTTTTGACCCCCCAATGCCACCAAGACCCTTTTAACTCCCCCAAATTCACCCAAAGCCCACCCTAGCCTCCCAAATCCCCATCCAACCCCCCCTCAGATCGCCCCAAATCTCCCCCACCCCCCTCAAATCCCTTCCAACCCCCTCCAAAGAGAGATCACCCAGCACCCTGGGACAGGAACACAGTGGGCTGTACTGGGAGCACTGGGCTGTACTGGGAGGGCACTGGGGGGGGCTCAGGTGTCCAAGGACAACATGACCCAGCTCCAGGAGGGTCCTGGGGCAGCTGGGGGCGGGCTTTGGGGATTGGGGGTACAAACCAGGACAGACCAGCACAGGCCAGTACCTCCTCCCTGTTCCCCAGATCTCTCCTGGAGCTGGGTCATGTTGTCCTTGGACACCTGA
>NW_020910861.1:594-1366 GCF_003984885.1 Neopelma chrysocephalum | reverse complement strand
TCACACAGAGACCCCAAAGGAAGGGGGACCCAGGGGTCCCCTGAAGCTCAGCAGTGGGGTTCAGGGGATCTCCCAGCCCCCAGGGGAGGGGTCCTGGGGGTGCCCCCAAAAGTCCAGGGGGAAGATGTATCACATCCGGGTAAGGGGATCCCAGTGCCCCCAGTATATCCCAGTGACCTCCTAGTAACTCCCAGTATGGCCCAGTAACCTCCCAGTGTCCCCCTGTGTGTCCTGGTAATCCCCCAGTAACTCCTCATGCCCACCCAGTGTCTTCTGGTTCCCCCCAGTGTGTCCCAGTATCCTCCAGTAATCTCCCAGTGCCCAACAAAGCCCCCCAACTGTCCCCAGTGTGTCCCCAGATGCCCTTGGCCTTTCTGTGAGTGGGGGGGAAGGTGTTTTTGGTCAGAGGGTCCAGGGGGACTCCTGGGGTGAGATGGAAGGTTGGGGACATCAGGGATGGGGTTTGGGGACAGTGAGGAGGGGTTTAGGGATAGTGGAATTGGCGGTGTCAAGGGGGAAATTGGGGACACCAAAAGGGTCTTGGGAACATGAGGGGGGTCTCAGGACTCACCTGCTCGTAGGGAAGCCCCTCCTCTCCCCCTCTAGGCCCCATTAACCTCCCCCCAAATGTCCCCCAACCCCCCTTTCTTTCCTTTAATCCCCTATCCCCCAGATACCTTTGACCCCCCACTGCCCACAAGACCCTTTTAACTCCCCCAAATGCACCCAGAGCCCCCCCAAAACCCCATCCAACCCCTCTAGATCCCCCCAA
>NW_020910861.1:0-494 GCF_003984885.1 Neopelma chrysocephalum | reverse complement strand
TGGGGGGATCTAGAGGGGTTGGATGGGGTTTTGGGGGGCTCTGGGTGCATTTGGGGGAGTTAAAAGGGTCTTGTGGGCAGTGGGGGGTCAAAGGTATCTGGGGGATAGGGGATTAAAGGAAAGAAAGGGGGGTTGGGGGACATTTAGGGGGAGGTTAATGGGGCCTAGAGGGGGACAGGAGGGGCTTCCCTACGAGCAGGTGAGTCCTGAGACCCCCCTCATGTTCCCAAGACCCTCTTGGTGTCCCCAATTTCCCCCTTGACACCCCCAATTCCACTATCCCTAAACCCCTCCCCACTGTCCCCAAATGCGATCCCTGATGTCCCCAACCTTCCATCTCACCCCAGGAGCCCCCCTGGACCCTCTGACCAAAAACACCTTCCCCCCCACTCACAGAAAGGCCAAGGGCATCTGGGGACACACTGGGGACAGTTGGGGGGCTTTGTTGGGCACTGGGTGCATTTGGGGGAGTTAAAAGGGTCTTGTGGGCAGTG
>NW_020910860.1:439-559 GCF_003984885.1 Neopelma chrysocephalum | reverse complement strand
CACCCCCAGGGTCCCCAAAACCACCCCCAGGGGCACCAACCCCCCCCCAGGGTCCCCAAAACCACCCCCAGGGACACCAAAACCACCCCCAGGCACCTCCAACCCTCCCCCCCCCCCCCC
>NW_020910860.1:0-339 GCF_003984885.1 Neopelma chrysocephalum | reverse complement strand
CAGGGTGGGCACAGGGTGGGCACAGAGCAGTGCCAACCCTGTGGGATTTCACAGGGAAGAACCTGGCGTGTGTGCAGCGCACGCTGATGAACCTGGGCAGCCACCGAGGGGGGGCTGGGGGGCACAGGGTGGGCACAGGGTGGGCACAGAGCAGTGCCAACCCTGTGGGATCTCACAGGGAAGAACCTGGCGTGTGTGCAGCGCACGCTGATGAACCTGGGCAGCCTGGCAGCCGCCAAGGGCGACGGGCTCTTCCGAGGAGACCCCAACTGGTTCCCCAAGTAGGTGCCACGGGGGGTGCCAGACCCCAAAATCCCCCCCCAGGGACCCCAAAAATTC
>NW_020910859.1:148-499 GCF_003984885.1 Neopelma chrysocephalum | reverse complement strand
AGCGCTCAGCACCCCCCCGGCCCTTCCGCACCTCTGAGCACCCCCCCAGCCCATCCGCACCCCCGCGTCCCACTGCGATGGGGGGCCCTGGTCCCCCCACTCGGTCTGCACTTGGGGGGGGGCAACCCTATTTACAGGGTGGGCTTTATTTCAGCACCGGGACCCCCTTCCCTGTGTGGTCCCCCCTCCCCAGCCAGGCAGCCCCCCCGACTCCCCACCCCTGCCACGGGGGGCACCGCGATGCCCGTGAAAAAGGGGAGATGTGCTGTGGTCCCCCCGTGTGTCCCCCCCCCTCGCTCGGAGCAGTTCCCTGCCCGGCTCTGAGGCCACAGGGAGCACCGAGAGGGGGGG
>NW_020910858.1:462-728 GCF_003984885.1 Neopelma chrysocephalum | reverse complement strand
CTGCAGACAAACCAATTGCACCACAAAGCCAAAGCTTCCAGGCTTTCATTCCTGGAGATAATGGCTCTTGTTTCCTGTTTTCAGTCCTGCCTTCAACTGCCAGCCCGACTCTCAAAATTGCATAGAAACAAAGATTCCTCCCACACCAAAAGTGCCAGCACAGAAAGTTCTTGCTACTAACGGAGTCTTCCGGCAGACAAAGCAACTGCACCACAAACAAAAGCTTCCAGGCTTTCTTTCCTGCCGATAAGGGCTGTTGTTTCCTG
>NW_020910858.1:0-362 GCF_003984885.1 Neopelma chrysocephalum | reverse complement strand
ACAAAGATTCCTCCCATGCGAAAGGTGCCAGCAGAGAAAGCTCTTGCGGCCCGCGCAGTGCCCAGCCTGCTCTGCCAAATGCACCACAAAGTCAAAGCTTCCAGGCTTTCTTTCCTGGCGATAAGGGCTGTTGTTTCCTGTTTTCAGCCCTGCCTTCCAATAGCCAGGCTGGCTCCCAAAATTGCATACGGACGAAAATTCATCCCAGAACAAACGTGCCATTAGAGTAAAATGTTGCTCCTAATGGAGTCTCCCGGCAGACAAACCAACTGAACCACAAGACCAATGCTTCCAGGCTTTCTTTCCTGCCGCTATGGGCTGTTGTTTCCTGTTTTCAGCCCTGACTCCCAACTTCAAGGCCT
>NW_020910857.1:464-919 GCF_003984885.1 Neopelma chrysocephalum | reverse complement strand
GCGAGAGTAGGAAATAATGGTGGGAAAAATGGTGGGAAAAATAGAGAACAATGGGGGGAAAAAAGGGAATGGTGGGAAAATAGGGAATAAAGGTGGAAAACTAGGGAATAATGGTGGATAAACAGGGAATAAAGATGGATAAAGTAGGACCCACCTGGGCAGGGACTGTCAGGCCAGAAGCAGAACCTCTCGTGGGCCGAGCTCAGGGATCTCCTCAGCTCCTCACAGCGCTCCCGGTCTGGGGAAAACACGGATATTCCGGCCATTCCCAGGGATTCCCGGGAATTCCCGCCCTCCCCCCCCACCATATTCCCTATTTTTCCCACCATTCCCTATTTTATCCCACCATTATTCCTTATTTTCCCACCATTCCCTTTTCCCCTCCATTATTCCCTATTTTTTCCCACCATTCCCTATTTTATCCCACCATTATTCCCTATTTTATCCCACCCTTA
>NW_020910857.1:0-364 GCF_003984885.1 Neopelma chrysocephalum | reverse complement strand
AAAATGGTGGGATAAAACAGGGAATAATGGTGGGATAAAATAGGGAATAATGGGTAAAAAATGGGGAATAATGGGGGGAAAATAGGGAATAATGGGGGGATAAAATGGGGAATAATGGTGGGAAAATTAGAGAGTAATGGGGGGAAAAAGGGAATAATGGGGGGATAAAATAGGGAAAAATGGGTAAAAAATGGGGAATAATGAGGGGAAAAATAGGGAATAATGGGGGGATAAAATGGGGAATAATGGGGGGAATAAATAGGGAATAATGGTGGGAAAATAGGGAATAATGGAGGATAAAATAGAGGATAATAGTGGGACAAAATAGGGAATAATGGTGGGAAAATTAGAGAATAATGGGGGG
>NW_020910856.1:1229-1915 GCF_003984885.1 Neopelma chrysocephalum | reverse complement strand
CTGCCCTTTGTGCGCCTTGCTCTGCTCTACGCGCAGAGACGGGGCTCCCGGCTCCGGCGCCTCCGGTCTGGGAGGAATCCTCGACCGTATCAGATTTTGGCCCACGGCCGGTGAGCCAGCCTGCGAATGACAGCCCTTTTTGCCCAGGTGGAGGGGCCAGACCCTCCGGCTCTCGCCTGCCCTTTGTGTGCTTGTGGGCTGAAATTGTAGCCCCACAATTAAAGTTTGAGGTAGTGCAAAAGTTAGGTCGTGTTCCATGGAAGCAGTGGAGCAGGTTAGATGGTTTCCATGGACACGGCCTTGGGTTGCAGGGAGTACAAGTTTAAGACGGTTTGATCATGTGCAGGTGCTTGGATTCCAGGGTTTTGTTGTGAGAATATGTTTGTGTTGTGTGTGAAGTTGGCAAGCTCAATAAAACCTAACCCTAACCCTATCCCTAACCCTAACACTAAACCTAAACCTAACCCTAACCCTAACACCAAACCTCAACCTAACCCTAACCCTAACCCCTAAACCCTAAGCCTAACCCTAACCGTAACCCTAACCCCTAACCGTAAGCCTAACCCGAAGCCTAACCCTAAGTCTGAGCCTAACCCTACCCCTAACCCTAAGCCTAACCCTAAGCCTAAGCCTAAGCCGAAGTCTAAGACCCTAACCCCGAACCCTAACCCAACCCCTAACCCTAA
>NW_020910856.1:0-1129 GCF_003984885.1 Neopelma chrysocephalum | reverse complement strand
AAGTCTAAGACCCTAACCCCGAACCCTAACCCTAAGCCTAACCCTAAGCCTAACCCTAAGCCTAACCATAACCCTAACCCTAACCCTAGCCCTAACCCTAGCCCTAAGCCTAAGCCTAAGCCAAAGCCTAACCCTAACCCTAAGCCTTACCCTAACCCTAACCCTAAACCCTAACCCGAACCCTAAGCCTAACACTAAACCCTAACCCGAACCCGAACACTAACCCTAACCCTAAGCCTTACCAGAACCCTAACCCGAACCCGAACCTTAACCCGAACCCTAACCCTAAACCTAAACCGAACACTAGCCCTAACCCTAAACCGAACCCTAACCCTAAATCTAAACCGAAACCTAAACCTAACCCTAACCCGAACCCTAACCCTAACCCTAACCCAGCATTTTGTGAGCCTCGCTCAGCCCTACTTGTGCAGCCAGGGCTCCCGGCCCCGGCGCCTCCGGTCTGGGAGGAATCCTCGACCGTATCCAATTTTGGCCCCAGGCCGGCTCCAGGACGGCCGGCGGAAAGGTCAGCGAACGACGACCTTTTATGCCCAGAAGGAGGGGCCTGACCCTCTGGCTCTCACATGCCCTTTGTGCGCCTCGCTCGGCTCTACGCGCGCATCCAGGGCTCCCAGCCCCAGCACCTCCGTTGTGGGAGGAAATCTCGACCGTATCCGATTTTGGCCTTCGACCAGCCCAGGGACGCCAGGATGCCTGGCCACGAATGACGGCCCTTTTTTGCCCAGAAGGAGGGGCCTGACCCTCCGGATCTCGCCTGCCCTTTGTGCGCCTCGCTCGGCTCTACGCGTGCAGCCAGGGCTCCCGGCCCCGGCGCCTTGGGTCTGGTAGGAATCCTTGGCCGTATCCGATTTCGGACCTCGGCCAGCCTCTGGTCGCCCAAGGCGCCTGCTTGCGAACGACGACCTTTTTTGCCAAAAAGGAGGAGCCTGACCCTCCGGCTCTCGCCTGCCCTTTGTGCACCTCGCTCGGCTCTACGCGCGCAGAAGGGGCTCCCAGCCCTGGCGCATCCAGTCTGGGAGGAATCCTCGACCGTATCCAATTATACTCCTCGGACGACTGGTGCACAGGCCCGCGATCAACGGCCGACTTTCCCCAAAGGAGGGACCTG
>NW_020910855.1:918-2247 GCF_003984885.1 Neopelma chrysocephalum | reverse complement strand
GGGGGGGAGGGGAGACAAAAACAACCCAAAATTAATTATTTATACCCAAAAAATAAGACTTTTTAACCAAAAATTGGTGATTTTTACCCCAAAATCACCCACAACAACCCCAAACCCGTCAATTTTTACCCCAAAATCACCCACTTTGACCCCAAAATTACCGATTTTCACCTTAAAATCATCAATTTTTTTTTACCCCAAAACCTCCCAAAACATCAATTTTTTACTCCCAAAACCGTCAATTTTTACCCCAAACCCATCAATTTTTACCCCCAAAATAATCGATTTCACCCTCAAAACATCAACTTTTTACCCCAAAACCATCAGTTTTTACTCCCAAATTACCAATTTTTACCCCAACCCTTTAATTTTTGCCCCCAAATCACCCGTTTTACCCCAAAATCACCCATTTTTACCCCCAAACCATCAATTTTTACCCCAAAATCACCCACTTTGACCCCAAACCCGTCAAATCTTACCCCAAAATCACCCACTTTGACCCCTAAATTACCAATTTTTACCTTAAAATCATCAATTTTTACCCCAAATTCACCTACTTTGACCCCAAAACCTTTAATTTTTACCCCAAAATCACCCAGTTTCCCTCCAAAATGGTGATTTTTACCCCCAAAAATCAATTTTCACCCCAAACCCGTCAATTTTTACCCCAAAATCACCATTTTCCCTTCAAAACATCAATTCTTACCCCAAAATCACCCACTTTGACCCCAAAATTACCAATTATTACCCCAAACCCATCAATTTTTTACCCCAAAACCTTTAATTTTTGCCCCCAAATCACCCGTTTTACCCCCAAATTACCCATTTCTACCCCAAAACCGGCGCATTTTACCCCCAATCCTTTAATTTTTACCCCAAAATTAACCAGTTTGACCCCAAAATTGGCTTTGACCCCAAATCCCTCAATTTTTACCCCAAAACCTTTAATTTTTACCCCAAACCATCAATTTTTACCCCCAAAAACGAAAATTTCGGTCTCAAAACATCAATTTTTAACTCAAACCCTTCAATTTTTACCCCCAAATTACCCATTTTTAACCAAAACCTTTAATTTTCACCCCCCAAATCACCGTTTTTACCCCAAAATTACCCGTTTCTATCCAAACCCTTTAATTTTCACCCCCAAAATCACCATTTTTACTCCCAAACCCACCCACTTTTAGCCCAAAATTGTCCATTTTTACCCCGAATTTACCCGTTTTTACCCCAAAATGACCCGTTTTTATCCCAAGGCCTTAAATTTTAAACCCCAAAATCGCCGCTCAGGCCCCAAAACACCCATTTTTTACCCCCACCCCCCCCCCCCCC
>NW_020910855.1:0-818 GCF_003984885.1 Neopelma chrysocephalum | reverse complement strand
ACCGCCCCAAAAAAGCCGCCCCTCCCCCACCGCCCCTCCCCCACCCCCCAAAAAGCCCCAAAAAGCCCCAAAAAGCCCCAAAACCCCCCAAAACCGCCGCCCCTCCCCCTTCTCCTCACACGCGGGGCCGCCGGTGCCGAGCAAGGCGGAAGCGGAAGTGACGTCAACACCCGGAAGCAAACACTGCGCATGTTCGCTTTACTGGTGGCGTCACTTCCGCTTCCGCTGGAGTGACGGGAAACTGAGTCCGGAAGTGGCGAAGGGCCGAAATCCGCCTCTTTTACCCCAAAATCGGCGGTTTTACCCCCCAAAAACCGAACGGTTTCAACCCAAAATCAACCGTTTCATCCCCCAAATTCCCCGTTTGGCTCGAAAATCACCCGTTTTGCCCCAAAATCGCCCGCTTTGAACCCAAATCTCGCGTTTTACCCCAAAATCACCCATTTAACTCCAAAATCACTCTTTTTATCCCCAAATCACCCGTTTTACCCCAAAATCACCCATTTTACCCCAAAATCACCCGTTTTATTCCCAAATCCCCTATTTTCTCCCCAAATCCCCCATTTTATACCGAAATCCCCCATTTTATCCCCAAATCCCCCATTTTACCTTCAAATTCCCCATTTTACCCCAAAATCCCCCAAAATATCCCAAAATCGCCTATTTTATCCCAAAGTCGCCCATTTTACCCCCCAAATCTCCCCTTTTATCCCCAAATCCCCCATTTTCTCCCAAAATCCCCCGTTTTATCCCCAAATCGCACCTTTTATGCCCCAAATCCCCCATTTTACTCCAAAATCCCCCATTTTATCCCCAAA
>NW_020910854.1:174-972 GCF_003984885.1 Neopelma chrysocephalum | reverse complement strand
GGACCCCCGCGCTCCTCTGGGCTCCGGGAGGGACCCCCGCGCTCCTCGAGGGGCTCCGGGAGGGACCCTCGGGGTTCAGGGAGGGACCCCCGCGCTCCTCGGGGACTGGGGGCCGGGGGTGGGTTCTGGTTTAATTTAAAGCCGGGTTTGTTTTCTGTGGTTTTGCGCCAAAAAAAACACCCCCCGAAAATGTGAAACTCCCAGAGGGGGGACGGGGTTGGAACCCCCCCGGGACCGACCCCCGCACGGGTCCTGCCCGCGCCGTCCCACGGATCCTCGGGAATGTCCCCTCTCCCGCTCCTCGGGAATGCCGCGGGAAGCGCGGGGATGGATGTCTCCTCTCCAGCTCCTCGGGAATGCCGCGGGAATCACAGGCATGGATGTCTCCTCTCCCGATCCTCAGAGAGGAATTCTGGGGGACAATCTGGGATATTCTCCCTCGGGATCCCCATTTTCTCCCTCCCCAAGCCCCTGGGGATGGAGTTGTTCCCCTCGGGGAGGAATTCTGGGGGACAATCCCAATTATTCCTCGGGATCCCCATCTCCATCCTTGCTGTGGGATGGAATTATTCCCCTCGGAGAGGTATTTTGTAGGAGAATCTGGGATATTCTCCCTCAGGATCCTCATTTTCTCCCTCCCCAAGCCCCCGGGGACGGAGTTCTTCCCCTTGGAGAGGTATTTTGGGGACAATCTGGGATATTCTTCCTCAGGATCCCCATTTTCACCCTCCCCAAGGCTCTGGAGATGGAGTTGTTCCCCTCAGGGAGTTATTTTGGGGACAATCTGGGATATTCTCC
>NW_020910854.1:0-164 GCF_003984885.1 Neopelma chrysocephalum | reverse complement strand
TTTTCACCCTCCCCAAGCCCCTGGGGATGGAGTTGTTCCCCTCAGGGGAGGAATTCTGTGGACAATCTGGGATATTATCCCTTGGAATCCCCATTTTCACCCTCCCCAAGGCTCTGGGGATGGAATTATTCCCCTCAGGGAGGTATTTTGGGGACAATCTGGGA
>NW_020910853.1:971-1395 GCF_003984885.1 Neopelma chrysocephalum | reverse complement strand
AGGGGAGGGCGCGGCGGCCGCACCTGGTCCGTGATGCTGAGAACCCCCATGTCGGGGCCGCCCTCAGCGCCCAGCTCCCGGCATCGGGTCCGGCCGCGGCGGCTCCGGGCTCGGCGGCTGCGGGGCGGGGGGAGCGGCGGGGCCGGGCCGCGGGGATGGACCGCCCACCGCCGGGGGAAACGGGGGCAGCGGGCGCGGGTGCGGGCCCGGGGCGGGCCGAGAGGCCCGGGGCGGCGGGTGAGGGTCTGGGGGGTCGCCCCATGTGCCATCCCCCTCCTGCTCTGTGGGGTCTGCCCGGGGGGGACACCCCGTCCCGGGTGGGGGTCCGGGGGGTGCTGGGGCTCCCCCCGGCCGCGGCCTCCGCCCCGGGGGTGGGGTCCGGGGGTCGCCCCCATCCCGCTCTGCGGGGTCTGCCCGGTGGGAG
>NW_020910853.1:0-871 GCF_003984885.1 Neopelma chrysocephalum | reverse complement strand
AGGGGAGGGCGCGGCGGCCGCACCTGGTCCGTGATGCTGAGAACCCCCATGTCGGGGCCGCCCTCAGCGCCCAGCTCCCGGCATCGGGTCCGGCCGCGGCGGCTCCGGGCTCGGCGGCTGCGGGGCGGGGGGAGCGGCGGGGCCGGGCCGCGGGGATGGACCGCCCACCGCCGGGGGAAACGGGGGCAGCGGGCGCGGGTGCGGGCCCGGGGCGGGCCGAGAGGCCCGGGGCGGCGGGTGAGGGTCTGGGGGGTCGCCCCATGTGCCATCCCCCTCCTGCTCTGTGGCCCCCGCCCGGGAGGGGGTCCCCGCCCCGGGTGGGGGTCCGGGGGGTGCTGGGGCTCCCCCAGCCCGCGGCCTCCGCACCGGGTGAGGGTTCCGGGGGTCGCCCCCATCCCGCTCTGCGGGGTCTGCCCGGTGGGAGCCGTGTCAGCGGGTGTCTCCCGGTGGTCCCAGGGAGTCCCTGGGCAGGGGCCTCCTCCGGGACAACGCGGCTACCCCAGTCCGGGCCCAGCCCTCCGAGCAGGGGGGTGGTGGGAGAGGGTCCCAGGGGTCGCCCCTGTGGCCCCTCTGTCACACTCTGGGGTCTGTCCAGCCGGGCCCCCATCCCTGGGTGGCTGTCGGTGGTCCTGGGGTATCTGTTGGGCGCTGGCATTGCCGCTTCCCTTGGCCACAGCGACCCCAGTGCCCGGCTCGGGTCTGCCAGGGCAACTCTGTACCGGGGACAAGGTGGGGACAGGGCAGCTCTGCCCACTCAAAGCCCCCCACCCACACGCCCACCCCCGTGTCCCCACTGCCACCCCCACAGCTGCTCCAGGGCAGCGCAGGTGACAACGGACTGGCCGCAGCTCCTGATCCCTTCCCAGCTCCG
>NW_020910852.1:1549-2332 GCF_003984885.1 Neopelma chrysocephalum | reverse complement strand
AGCCCCCGCCCGGCCGGCGCACGGGCCCACGAACGACGGCCATTTTTGCCCAGCAGAGGGGGCCTGACCCTCCGGCTCTCGCCTGCTATTTGTGCTCCGAGATCTGCAATACGCGCGCAGCTGGGGCTCCCGGTCCTGGTGCCTTCGATCTGGAAGTAATCCTCGACCGTATGCAATTTTAGCCCCCGTCCGGGCGACGCACCTGCACACGAACGACGGCCCTTTTTTCCAAGAAGGAGGGGCCTGACCCTCCGGCTCTCGCCTGCACCTTGTGCGCCGCGATCGGCTCTACACGCGCAGCTGGGGCTCCTGTTCCTGGCGCCTTGGGTCTGGAAGGAATCCTCGACCGTATGCAATTTTAGCCCCCGACTGGCAGGCGCACCGGCACACGAACAACGGCCATTTTTGCCCAGCAGAGGGGGTCTGACCCTCCGGCTCTCGCCTGCTATTTGTGCGCCGCGATCGGTTCTACGCGCGCAGTCGGGGCTCCCGGTTCTGGCGCCTTCGGTCTGGAAGGACACCTCGACCGTATGCAATTTTAGCCCCCGGATGGCCGGCGCACCGGCCCACGAACGATGGCCCTTTTTCCCCAGAATGAGGGGCCTGTCCCACCGGCTCTCACCTGCTATTTGTGCACCGCGATCGGCTCTACGCGCGCAGCTGGGGCTCCCGGTCTTGGCGACTTCGGTCGGGAAGGAATCCTCGACCGTAAGCAATTTTAGTCCCCGCCCGGCCAGCGCACGGGCCCACGAACGACGGCCATTTTTGCCCAGCAGAGGGGGC
>NW_020910852.1:0-1539 GCF_003984885.1 Neopelma chrysocephalum | reverse complement strand
GTCTGGAAGGAATCCTCGACCGTATGCAATTTTAACCCCCGGCCGGCTGGCGCACCGGCACACGAACGACGGCCCTTTCTGCCCAGAAGGAGGGACCAGACCCTCCGACTCTCGCCTGCTATTTGTGCGCCGCGATCGGTTCTACGCGCGCAGCCGGGGCTCCCGGTCCTGGCGCCTTCGGTCTGGAAGGAATCCCCAACCGTATGCAATTTTAGCCCCCGGTCGGCTGGCGCACGGGCCCACGAACGACGGACATTTTTTCCCAGCAGAGGGGGCCTGACCCTCCGGCTCTCGCCTGCTATTTGTGCGCCGTGATCGGCTCTATTCGCGCAGTTGGGGCTCCCGGTCCTGGCGCCTTCGGTCTGGAAGGAATCCTCGACTGTATGCAATTTTAGTCCCTGCCTGGCCGGCGCACTGGCACACGAACGACAGCCCTTTTTGCCCAGAAGGATGGGCCTGACCCCCAGGCTCTCGCCTGCTATTTGTTCGCCGCGATCGGCTCTACGCGTGCAGCTGGGGCTCCAGGTCCTGGCGCCTTCGGTCTGGAAGGAATCCTCGACCGTATGCAATTTTAGCCCCCGGTCGGCCGGCGTACCGGCCCACGAACGACGGTCCTTTTTGCCAAGAAGGAGGGGCCTGACCCTCCGGCTCTCACCTGTCCCTTGTGCGCTGCGATCGGCTCTATGCGCGCAGTTGGGGCTCCCGGTCGTGGCGCCTTCGGTCTGGAAGTAATCCTCGTCCGTATGCAATTTTAGCCCCCGGTCGGCCGGCTCCCTGGCCCACGAACGACGGCCCTTTTTGCCCAGAAGGAGGGGCCTGACCCTCCGGCTGTTCCCTGCCCCTTGTGCGCCGCGATCGGCTCTACGCGCGCAGCCGGGGCTCCCGGTCCTGGCGCCTTCGGTCGGGAAGGAATCCTCGACCGTATGCAATTTTAGCCCCCTGTCGGCTGGCGCACCGGCGCACGACTTACGGCCCTTTTTGCCTAGAAGGAGGTGCCTGACCCTCCTGCTCTCGCCTGATTTTTGTGCGCTGTGATCGGCTCTATTCGCGCAGCTGGGGCTCTCGGTCCTGACGCCTTCGGTCGGGAAGGAATTCTCGACCGTATGCAATTTTTGCCCCCGTCCGGGCGACGCACCTGCACGCGAACGACGGCCCTTTTTGCCCAGAAGGAGGGGCCTGACCCTCCGGCTCTCGCCTGCTATTTGTGCGCCGCGATCGGTTCTACGCGAGCAGCCGGGGCTCCCGGTCCTGGCGCCTTCGGTCTGGAAGGAATCCTCGACCGTATGCAATTTTAGCTCTCGGCCGGCCAGCGCGATAGCACACGAACGACGGCCGTTTTTGCCCAGAAGGAGGGGCCTGACCCTCCGGCTCTCGCCTGCTATTTGTGCGCCGTGATCGGCTCTACGCGCACAGCTGCGGCTCCCGGTCCTGGCGCCTTCGGTCAGGAAGGAATTCTCGACCATATGCAATTTTAGCCCCCGGCCGGGCGACTCACCTGCACACGAACGACGGCCCTTTTTGCCCAGAAGGAGGGGCCTG
>NW_020910851.1:342-429 GCF_003984885.1 Neopelma chrysocephalum | reverse complement strand
GTCCCAGCAGGGTTGGGGGGTGCCCCCAGTCCCCCCCAGCCCCCCCCCAGCTCACAGTAGAGGATCTCGTAGTCCCCCGAGTTGGAC
>NW_020910851.1:0-242 GCF_003984885.1 Neopelma chrysocephalum | reverse complement strand
GGGGGGGGGGTGGGTGAGACCCCCCCAAAAAATCCGTGAGCCCCCCCCAAAATCCATGGGGGGGGCGGTGAGACCCCCGAAATCCATGGGGGCTGAGGGGCAGGGGGTCCCCAGCAGGGTCGAGGGGGTCCCAACAGGATCAGGGGGTGCCCCCCAGCCCAGGGGGTCCCAGCAGGATCAAGGGGTGTCCCCCAGCCCCCCCCCAGTGCCCCCCAGCCCAGGGGGTCCCAGCAGGATCAGGG
>NW_020910850.1:296-582 GCF_003984885.1 Neopelma chrysocephalum | reverse complement strand
GACACCTGGCAGATGCTGTGGAATTCTCTTTCCATCCCAAATGTGAAGCAAAGGCCCAGACAAAAGGGGGTGGGGAGGGAAAATCTCCTCTTTTGGTTGCTGAGCAAGGAGAATGAGCAGGAAGCTGTGGGAGAACTGGGTTTTCTGGCACATGGTATCTAAGTGCTTCCTGCTTGTCTGCAGAAATTCAGGTTGTTGGGAACTGTAGCCACCACCTGTGGACTACAACAAACACCTGGGGAAATAGGAACCAACAAAACTGCAGGAAAGTTCTGTCAGGGAGACA
>NW_020910850.1:0-286 GCF_003984885.1 Neopelma chrysocephalum | reverse complement strand
GACACCTGGCAGATGCTGTGGAATTCTCTTTCCATCCCAAATGTGAAGCAAAGGCCCAGACAAAAGGGGGTGGGGAGGGAAAATCTCCTCTTTTGGTTGCTGAGCAAGGAGAATGAGCAGGAAGCTGTGGGAGAACTGGGTTTTCTGGCACATGGTATCTAAGTGCTTCCTGCTTGTCTGCAGAAATTCAGGTTGTTGGGAACTGTAGCCACCACCTGTGGACTACAACAAACACCTGGGGAAATAGGAACCAACAAAACTGCAGGAAAGTTCTGTCAGGGAGACA
>NW_020910849.1:399-665 GCF_003984885.1 Neopelma chrysocephalum | reverse complement strand
CTACCGCAGCCACGGCTCCTGCTGCACTGGCCATTCAGTGCAGGCCAGGCCTGCAGTGCCACTGTATGGGCACTGTGGCAGCACCAGGAGCAGGTGTTTCAGAATCTGTCTGCTTTCAATATTCCAAGTCCTCTGGAAGCACATGGGACAAGCCCGAAGACAAGAAGCCCAGGTCCGGCCCTCTTGGCCGTGAACTCTGCGTGTCCAAACAAAACAGGAGAGAGGTGGGACCAAGCGGAGTCACTCTGCACCTGCCCTGAGTTCAT
>NW_020910849.1:0-299 GCF_003984885.1 Neopelma chrysocephalum | reverse complement strand
CCAGCACATGAGGGGAGGGGAATGTGTGGGATCAGGGCACTGCTTTGGGGCCATGCTGGGAATTCCGGTGGACTAAAAGACAAACACTGGGTGCTGCTCATGAGAGAAGAGGAATAAAAAAGGACACGGAAAAGTGTCAGCAGACAAGTCCCACAAAGGAACTCTGTGTGTGCAGCCCCATTTTCTCCTTCAGCACCCACAGGAGAGGGGGCAATTATTTGGGGTTAGAAATGATCAGACAAAAGATCTTCATCAGAATTATTTACTGCACAATAGAAACACTAAAACTACCAGGAGTA
>NW_020910848.1:347-896 GCF_003984885.1 Neopelma chrysocephalum | reverse complement strand
GCCCTGCAGGTTTTGGCAGATTTGCAAGGGCAGGGGAATCATTCCCTGCAGCCCCTTTGCACTGTAGGAAATGGGAGCACTGTGCACATCCTGCTGCCTCCAGATTCCATTCTGGGGGTGGGAACCACCCTGTGGGGAGCAAAGAAATGCCTGGTTCTGCAGGAGCTGCAGATGCTCAAGGGGCAGCAGGACCAAGTCAGAGGTCTGGGAATCCTGGGGGGCTTTGAGGTCTGGGAGGGTCCTGGGGGAGCTGGGGAGGGGCTTTGGGGATTGGGGATACAGACCAGGACAAACCAGCACAGACCAGTACAGACCAGTACCTCCTCACTGCTCCCCAGATCTCTCCTGGAGCTGGGCCACGTTGTCCTGGGACACCTGAGCCCCCCCCCCCCAGTGCCCTCCCAGTACAGCCCAGTGCCCCCAGTACAGCCCACTGTGTTCCTGTCCCAGGGTGCCGGGTGATCCCTCTTTGGGGGGGGTTGGAAGGGATTTGAGGGGGCGCTGGGGGATATTTGGGGGATGTGGGGGGTGTTGGATGGGGATTTGGGG
>NW_020910848.1:0-247 GCF_003984885.1 Neopelma chrysocephalum | reverse complement strand
TCCCCAAACCCCATCCCTGATGACCCCAACCCTCCATCTCACCCCAGGAGTCCCCCCTGGACCCTCTGACCCCAAGAAACGACCCCCCCAACAGAAAGGCCAAGGGCATCTGGGGACACACTAGGGACAGTTTGGGGGCTTTGTGGGGCACTGGGGGATTACTGGGGGATACTGGGACACACTGGGGGGAACCAGGGGGCACTGGGACGGACTGGGGGGTTACTGAGGGATGCTGGGATGACACTGG
>NW_020910847.1:499-880 GCF_003984885.1 Neopelma chrysocephalum | reverse complement strand
CGACCACCAATCGCCCGGCGTGGCCCTGCACTGGGGGGGACGGGGGGTCACCCCTGGGCACGAGGGACCCCAAAGTGACCCCCAAGTGACCCCCAAGTGACCCCCAAGTGACCCCAAAGTGACCCCAAACCGCCCCATCCACCCCCCAAGTGACCCCAAACCGCCCCCAAGTGACCCCAAACCACTCCCAAAGTGACCCCAAACCACCCCCCAAATGATCCCAAACCACCTCCAAGTGACCCCAAACCACCCCATCCACCCCAAAGTGACCCCATACCAGCCCCAAGTGACCCCAAACCACCCCCAAAGTGACCCCCAAAGTGACCCCAAACCACCCCCAAAGTGACCCCAAACCACCCCAAAGTGACCCCAAACCGCCCC
>NW_020910847.1:0-399 GCF_003984885.1 Neopelma chrysocephalum | reverse complement strand
GGGTGGTTTGGGGTCACTTGGAGGTGGTTTGGGATCATTTGGGGGTGGTTTGGGGTCACTTTGGGCGTGTCCCGGGGAAAGGGGGCGTGTCCCTCACCTGGGCGGGGCTGTAGCCCTCGTAGAGGTGGAAGCGGCCCTGCAGGACGGCGCAAGGCCCCGCCCCCAGGCGCCCGACCACCAATCGCCCGGCGTGGCCCTGCACGGGGGGGGACGGGGGGTCACCCCTGGGCACGAGGGACCCCAAAGTGACCCCCAAGTGACCCCCAAGTGACCCCCAAGTGACCCCAAAGTGACCCCAAACCGCCCCATCCACCCCCAAGTGACCCCAAACCGCCCCCAAGTGACCCCAAACCACTCCCAAAGTGACCCCAAACCACCCCCAAATGATCCCAAACCACC
>NW_020910846.1:1080-2085 GCF_003984885.1 Neopelma chrysocephalum | reverse complement strand
GTTAAGACAGACCTCTGTGAAAAAGCCACTCCATTTCTAAAAGAAATTGATGTGTCAAATGTCACCAAATGCACTGTCAGGGAGTCAGTTTTGCTCTGCCGCTTTGGGACATGGATTTTTATTGGTAGAGCTCCCACACACACAAGGAAGGTCAGATGTAACAGACCTTGAATACAAAAGTACCATCTCTACACTCATGATTCAGAAGAGCTGGGGCTGCAGAGCAGAAGCTTAGTCTGAACTTAGAATAATTGTACCTGTGTTTTCTATTTTTACCATCACACAGTGGTTCTTTTCCAATGCAGGAATCCTCATTTCTATGGCCCAGCACACAGTGCCCAGCAGAGCTGCAGGGAAGGGCCCCCAGAGCTGCCTGAACACCCCCTCCCCCAGGCCTTGGGGGCACTTTCCCCCCACTCCCTGCCCAGGGCTCTGCTGCCTGGAGCTGTCCCTGCCAACAGCTGCTTCCCTGGGCCCAGGGCTGGGCCCTGCCAGTGCTGCAAGAGCCCATCCCAGCCCTGGGGGCTCAGCTCTGCCCTGCAGAGCCCTCCCAGCAGCACAGGGCACTGCCCAGGGGCATCTCTGGCTGGGCAGGCTCTGATGGCAGTGTCAGAGCAACCCTGAGAATGCTGGAAAAGTGACACTGATGCTGCCTGTAAGACAGTTTTGATGTCTGATACTCTCAGGTTCAATCCCCTCTAATCTAACAGACTTCAAGTTCAAGTGTCTCCTCCTGTGCTCAGAGATTCATTTCTCTGTCACAGTCAGTACCCAGACAACCCAGAGTATAACACTGAAAGAACTGGTTCATTCTCTTTGAGGTACCCCCTGTCTGTCTGTGCCTCTTGCAAATACCTTCTGGGAAATGTCCTGCTTTGATCTGGAGCTGTGATCAGCCCTCATCCCTGCAGCCCACCGTGGAGATCAGAAGGACTCTGCCCTGCTTTGCCCTCCCAGGAGTTGTTCCTTCCCCACAGCCCTTCTCCCCCAGCCCCGTGGCAGCTC
>NW_020910846.1:0-980 GCF_003984885.1 Neopelma chrysocephalum | reverse complement strand
GCTTAGATCTGGAGCTGTGACCAGCCCTCATCCCTGCAGCACACTGTAGAGATCAGAAGGACTCTGCCCTGCTCTGCCCTCCCAGGAGTTGTTCCTTCCCCACAGCCCTTCTCCCCCAGCCCCGTGGCAGCTCCTTGGCCGGGCTGAGAGCTGCCCCTGGCAGGCAGCAGAGTCCCTGCCCCAGCACACAGAGCCCTGGGGGCAGGACCCTGCTCTGCACCACAGCCCTGGGCACCCCTGGCTGCACCCCCACCTTCCCAGCCCACAGCCAGCCCTGGCACAGGGAACCTTCTTGCCCTGGGCCTCTGAGGGGGCAGCAGCAAGTCCTGCTCTGCAGCAGCTTCTCCTGCTGCACCCCAGCAAATCCACCAGAGCCATCCTGACAGCTCCTGCCACTGCTGGCATTTGGCAGCTGGGAGAGGCACTGGCAGGAACTCCCCTGCACTGCTCTGCAGCCAGAGCCTGAGCGTGGCAAAGGGCTGGCAAGGTTCCTGCCCTGAGCAGCTCTGCCCTGTCCTCCCACCCCAGGATCCCTTGAACCTCCTGCTCCCTTCTCCTCTCTGCCCTTGCTGCCTGCAGCTCCTGCCCTGCTCTGCCATATGGCCACTTCCTCTGCACTGCAGCAACTGGGAGAGTCCTGCTGAAAGATCCTAGAAGCTGTGGGATGGGCCAGCTTTAGGAGATGCCTCCAGGCAGGCAAGTTGAACTTTCCTACCACCAGAGAATCCTTCCTTCAAATCCTGAGAAGGTTTCTCTCGTAGTGAGAGCTCAGTCACCTCCCAGCCCAGGCTGCCCCTCATCTCTCTGCCTTCTCTCCTGTGCCCTGGGTGCTGCAGGCAGTGCCCTCAGCCCTGCTGGGCTGTGCAGAGGAGCTGCTCACCAGCAGAGCTGTCTCTTTGAAGCTCTTCTTGCTTGCCAGGAGCTCCCTGTGTACCAGGAGCCCGGCCCAGCTCAGCAGCACAGCAACAGCCCCAGGCATT
>NW_020910845.1:210-541 GCF_003984885.1 Neopelma chrysocephalum | reverse complement strand
CTCAGAGCTGTGGGATTTTTTGGCCATGGACTTCTGGACTGAGGGGGAATCGACCAAACCTTGGACTGAGGCAACCAAGAACTAATAGATATGGGATCACCTGTGGAGTGGTAACACAGAAATGAGGAGCCCATGAGAGATCAATCAACTGGATCCAGCCTGTGCTCAGTGAGGGGCAGCAGCAACAGCCCAAGCCACAACGGGCACATAGATAGGACTTGATGCAACATCTTGAATCCAGCAAGCCTAATACGTGGTGATGGAGGAGAGCACCAGCAGTATGAGCAAGTGATGCACATTTCAAGTGAACTGTGGACTGGTTTAAGGGATG
>NW_020910845.1:0-200 GCF_003984885.1 Neopelma chrysocephalum | reverse complement strand
TTAAGATTTTACCTACCCAGATCTGAACACAAACAACTTAACACTTATCCAAAATAAAACACTTCTCAAAGTAAGAAGACAAACAAAATCCTTTGGAAAAAGAAGTGAAGAAATAATACATAAGGACAGTTTTACATTCCCTTATGTGTATATTGTGCATGATTTTCCTACAAGTTTCCCTACACCCTCCAAGGACACTC
>NW_020910844.1:250-786 GCF_003984885.1 Neopelma chrysocephalum | reverse complement strand
CCCCCCCCCCAGGACCCTTTAAACCGTCTCAGTCACCCGCAAAACCCACCTGGGACCCCCCAAGCCCATTCAGGGACCCCCCAGTCCCCCTCAGGGACCCTCAAAACCGTCTGGGACCCCGTAAACCCTCTAGAGACCCCAAAACTGCCTAAAAGGTCCCCGCAAAGCCCCCCAGGACACCCAAACCTCCTCAGAGATTGAAGGTACAAACCAATACAAAGCAGAACAGACCAGTACAAACCAGGACAGACCAGTACCTCCTCACTGCTCCCCAGATCTCTCCTGGAGCTGGGACACATTGTCCTGGGACACCTGAGCCCCCCCAGTGCCCTCCCAGCACAGCCCAGTGCCCCCAGTACAGCCCACTGTGTTCCTGTCCCAGGGTGCCGGGTGATCCGTCTTTGGGGGGTTTGGAAGGGATTTGAGGGGATCTGGGAGGGGGGATGATGGATAGGAATTTGGGAGATTTTGGGTGCATTTAGGGGAGTTAAAAGGGGTCTTGGGAGATCAAAGGAATCTGTAGGGGGAGGAGATTA
>NW_020910844.1:0-150 GCF_003984885.1 Neopelma chrysocephalum | reverse complement strand
CCTTGGCCTTTCTGTGAGTGTGGCAGGGAGGGGGGATGTTTTTGGTGTCAGAGGGTCCAGGGGGGGCTCCTGGGGTGAGATGGAGAGTTGGGGACATCAGGGTGCACTGGGAGGGACTGGGGGGTTACTGAGGGACACTGGGAGGGCACT
>NW_020910843.1:437-1549 GCF_003984885.1 Neopelma chrysocephalum | reverse complement strand
CACCCCAAAAATGCCCCAAAATCCCCACACACACCCCAAAACCACCGCAAAATACCCCAAAAACGCCCCAAAATCACCCCAAACAACCCAAATTGCCCCCAAATCATCCCAAAACCACCTTAAAACACCCCAAAATCCAACCCAAATCACCTCAAAACACCGTGAAATCACCCCCAAACCACCCCAAATCACCCCAAAGTCTTCCCAAATCACCCCAAATCCGCCCAAAATGCTCCCAAATCATCCCCAAAATGCTCCTAAGTCATCCCCAAAATCCTCCCAAATCACCCCAAAATCCTCCCAAATTACCCCAAAGTCCTCCCAAATCACTCCACAATCCTTCCAAATCACTCCAAAATCCTTGCAAATCCCCCCAAAATTTTCCCAAATCACCCCAAAATCCTCCCAAATCACTCCAAAATCCTCCCAAATCACCCTAAAATCCTCCCAAATCATCCCAAATTCGGCCCCAAATCCCCCCAAATCCTCCCAAATCATCCCAAAATCCTCCCAAATCACCCTAAAATCTACCCAAATCACCCCAAAATCCTCCCAAATCACCCCAAAATCTTCCCAAATCACCTCAAAAATCTCCAAATCACCCCAAAGTCCTCCCAAATCACCTCAAAACACCTGAAATCACCCCAAAGTCTTTCCGAATCACCCGAAATCTGCCCAAATCACCCCAAAACCCGCCCAAAATCCTCCCAAATCCGCCTAAAATCCTCCCAAATCATCCCCAAAATGCTCCTAAGTCATCCCCAAAATCCTCCCAGATCACCACAAAATCCTCCCAAATTACCCCAAAATCCTCCCAAATCACCCCAAAGTCCTCCCAAATCACCCCAAAATCCTTTGAAATCACCCCAAAATCCTCACAAATCACCCCAAAATCCTCACAAATCACCCCAAAATCCTCACTCCCCTGGAGCGGCCCCGGATCCTCATCCCTGTGCTGGGGATGAATTCTGGGGGGTGATCCCAGAACAGATCCCGGTGGATCCTGGTCCCTCTGCCATTCCCAGGGAATTCCCCACCCCATTTTTCCCTGTTTTTTTCCCCGGAATCCGGTCGGGATCGAAGCCCTGAAGTGGCCCTGGTTCCACACCCCT
>NW_020910843.1:0-337 GCF_003984885.1 Neopelma chrysocephalum | reverse complement strand
GTTTTTCCCATTTTTCCCTGTTTTTTTTCCCGGAATCCGGTTGGGATCGAGGCCGTGAATTGGCCCCGGTTCCGTGTCCAGACGCTGGGGATGAATCCCGGTGGGAGATCCTGGTGGATCCCGGTGGATCCTGGTCCCTCTGCCATTCCCAGGGAATTCCTGACTCCATTTTTCCCAGTTTTCCCAGTTTTCCCCCTAGAAGCAGGACCGGATCGAGGCCCTGAAGCGCCGGGTGGAGCGGCACCGGTTCCATGTCCGGATGTTGGAGATGCAGCTCTGGATGTTGGACAGCCTTAAGGTTTATGAAGTTACCTGACCAAACCAGGAGCCTGTTTTT
>NW_020910842.1:169-438 GCF_003984885.1 Neopelma chrysocephalum | reverse complement strand
CTCTTGTCCATGGGTTGTATCCATGAATCCTGAAGGATCTCTGTCCATGGGTTGTATCCATGAATTCCAAAGGATCTCTGTCCATGGGCTGTATCCATGAATCCAAAGGATCTCTGTCCATGGGCTGTATCCATGAATTCTGCAGGATCTCTGTCCATGGGTTGTATCCATGAATTCCAAAGGATCTCTGTCCACGGGTTGTATCCATGAATTCCAAAGGATCTCTGTCCGTGGGCTGTATCCATGAATTCTGCAGGATCTCTGTCCAC
>NW_020910842.1:0-69 GCF_003984885.1 Neopelma chrysocephalum | reverse complement strand
TCTCTGTCCATGGGTTGTATCCATGAATTCCAAAGGATCTCTGTCCATGGGCTGTATCCATGAATTCTG
>NW_020910841.1:545-1617 GCF_003984885.1 Neopelma chrysocephalum | reverse complement strand
TCGGTCTGGAAGGAATCCTCGACCGTATGCAATTTTAGCCCCCGACTGGTGGGCGCGTCGGCCAGGCAACGACGGCCCTTTTTCCCCAGAAGGAGGGGCCTGACCCTCCGGCTCTTGCCTGCTATTTGTGCGCCGCGATCGGCTCTACGCGGGCAGCTGGGGCTCCCGGTCCTGGCGCCTTCGGTCTGGAAGGAATCCTCAACCGTATGAAATTTTAATCCCCGGTCGGCCGGCGCACCGGCCTACGAACGACTGCCCCTTTTGCCCCGAAGGAGGGACCTGACCCTCCGGCTCTCGCCTGCTATTTGTGCGCCTCGATCGGCTCTACACGCGCAGCCAGGAGTCTCGTTCCTGGCGCCTTCGGTCTGGAAGGAATCCTCGACCGTATGCAATTTTAGCCCCTGGCCGGCCGGCGCACGAGCCCACGAACGACTGCCCCTTTTGCCCCGAAGGAGGGGCCTGACCCTCCGGCTCTTGCCTGCTATTTGTGCGCCGAGATCGGCTCTACGCGCGCAGCCGGGCTCTCGGTCCTGGCGCCTTCGGTCTGGAAGGAATCCTCGACCGTATGCAATTTTAGCCCCCTACTGGCAGGCGCACCGGCCAGCTAACAACGGCCCTTTTTGCCCAGGAGTGGCCTGACCCTCCGGCACTTGCCTGCTATTTGTGCGCCGCGAACGTCTCTACGCTCGCAGCCGGGACTCCTGGTCCTAGTGCCTTCGGTCTGGAAGGAATCCTCGACCATATGCAATATTAGCCCCCGGTCGGCCGGCACACGGGCCCACGATCGACGGCCCTTTTTGCCCACAACTGGGGGCCTGACCCTCCGGCTCTTGCCTGCTATTTGTGCGCCGCGATCGGCTCTACGCGCGCAGCTGGGGCTCCCGGTCCTGGCGCCTTTGGTCTGGAAGGAATCCTCGACCGTATGCAATTTTAGCCCCTGGAGGGGCGACCGACCTTCACACGAACGACGGCCCTTTTTGCCCAGAAGGAGGGGCCTGACCCTCTGGCTCTCGCCTCCTATTTGAGCGCCACGATCGGCTCGACGCGCGCAGCCGGGGCTCCCGGTCCTGGC
>NW_020910841.1:0-445 GCF_003984885.1 Neopelma chrysocephalum | reverse complement strand
ATGCAATTTTAGCCCCCGACTGGCAGGCGCACCGGCCAGCCAATGACGGCCCTTTTTGCCCAGAAGGAGGGGTCTGACCCTCCGGCACTTGCCTGCTATTTGTGCGCCGCGATCGTCTGTACGCGTACAGCCAGGGGTCTCGTTCCTGGCGCCTTCAGTCTGGAAGGAATCCTCAACCGTATGCAATTTTAGCCTCCGGCCGCCCGGCACACTGGCAAACGAACGACGGCCCGTTCTGCCCAGAAGGAGGGACCTGGCCCTCCGGCTCTTGCCTGCTATCTGTGCGCCGCGATCGGCTCTACACGCGCAGACAAGGGTCTCGTTCCTGGCGCCTTTGGTCTGGAAGGAATCCTCGACCGTATGCAATTTTAGCCCCCGGCCGGCCGGCGCACGAGCCCACGAACGACGGCCCTTTTTGCCCAGAAGGAGGGACCTGGCCCTCCGG
>NW_020910840.1:279-423 GCF_003984885.1 Neopelma chrysocephalum | reverse complement strand
TTCTCCCGCCCTGTCGTGGTGAGTCAGGATGCTTGGATTCCCCCCCCCACCCCCAGAAAACTTCTGGGTTCCCCCCTCTGTACATCTGTGAACCCCTTGGACACCTGGATCTCCCCTCCCCCCCAAAAAACCCCCAAAACAGTG
>NW_020910840.1:0-269 GCF_003984885.1 Neopelma chrysocephalum | reverse complement strand
AGACCTGATGACCTATTGATCCCCATTGACTTTAATAGGTCGACCTGGTGTCCCCTCAACCCCATTGCCTTTAATAGGTAGACCTGATAGCCTATTGATCCGCAATGATTTTAATGGATAGACCTGATGTCCCATTTGTCCCATTGGTTTTAATAGGTAGACCTGATGTCCAGTTTGTCCCAATTTACTTTAAAGGGTAGACCTGTTGTCCAGTTTGCCCCATTGTCTTTAATGGGTAGACCTGATATCCCATTTGTCCCATTGACTTT
>NW_020910839.1:254-568 GCF_003984885.1 Neopelma chrysocephalum | reverse complement strand
TTTGGGTTTACGGTTAGGATTAGGGTTAGGGTTATGGTTTAGGGTTAGGTTTAGGCTTAGGCTTAGACTTAGGGTTAGACTTAGTCTCAGGCTTAGGGTTACGGTTAGGGTTAGGGTTTGACTTAGGGTAAGGGTTTGGTTTCGGCTTAGGCTTAGGCTTAGGCTTAGGTGTAGGGTTAGGCTTAGGGTTAGGTTTAGGCCTAGGGTTTAGGGTTTTGGTTAGGGTTAGGGTTAGCTTTAGGGTTAGGGTTCGGATTAGGGTTAGGGTTAGGGTTTAGGGTTCAGGGTTTAGGGTTACGGTTAGGATTAGGGTT
>NW_020910839.1:0-154 GCF_003984885.1 Neopelma chrysocephalum | reverse complement strand
TTAGGGTTAGCGTTAGGGTTCAGTTTAGGTCTAGGGGTTAGGGTTAGTGTTAGGTTTAGGATTAGGGTTAGGGTTATGGTTAGGGTTATAGTTAGGGTTTGGGTTAGGGTTAGTGTTTGGGTTTGGTTTAGGGTTAGGGTTAGCGTTAGGGTTA
>NW_020910838.1:391-772 GCF_003984885.1 Neopelma chrysocephalum | reverse complement strand
GGCTGTTGTTAGTTAATTAATTAATTACTTTATCTGACTATCTATCTATGTTTTTATTTATTTCCTTTCTGAAGTGTTACAGTTTAGCTTGAAAATGGGGCCCCATTCCCAACACTTTCCCCCATCCCTGGTGGAAGGTACCGGGAAGGGGGGGTGTTCTTGCATCCTGGGGGTTTGTGGTGGCTGTTATTAATTAATTAATTTGTCTGTCTCTCTATCTATCTCTCTATCTATCTCTCTATCTATCTATCTATCTCTCTATCTTTTTATTTATTTCTCTCCTGAAGTGTTACAGCTTAGCATGAAAACAGGCCCCTTTCCCAAAGCTTTACCCCAACCCTGGCAGAACGTACCGGGGGGGTTCTTGGGGCCTGGGGGGTT
>NW_020910838.1:0-381 GCF_003984885.1 Neopelma chrysocephalum | reverse complement strand
GGCTGTTGTTAGTTAATTAATTAATTACTTTATCTGACTATCTATCTATGTTTTTATTTATTTCCTTTCTGAAGTGTTACAGTTTAGCTTGAAAATGGGGCCCCATTCCCAACACTTTCCCCCATCCCTGGTGGAAGGTACCGGGAAGGGGGGGTGTTCTTGCATCCTGGGGGTTTGTGGTGGCTGTTATTAATTAATTAATTTGTCTGTCTCTCTATCTATCTCTCTATCTATCTCTCTATCTATCTATCTATCTCTCTATCTTTTTATTTATTTCTCTCCTGAAGTGTTACAGCTTAGCATGAAAACAGGCCCCTTTCCCAAAGCTTTACCCCAACCCTGGCAGAACGTACCGGGGGGGTTCTTGGGGCCTGGGGGGTT
>NW_020910837.1:480-2927 GCF_003984885.1 Neopelma chrysocephalum | reverse complement strand
GGTGGTTTTTTTGCGGTTTCTCGGTGGGTTTTTTGTGTTTATTTGGTTTTTTTGGGGTTTTTTTTTGGTGTTTTTTGGTGGGTTTTTATGCCTATTGCTGGGCCCTGAGACACTGCAGGATGCTGGGTGAGAAAATCAGATTTTTTCGGGGATTTTGGGGGTTTTTTGGGGTTTTTTTTTGGTGTTTTTTAGTGGTTTTTTGGGGTTTTTTTTGGTGTTTATTTGGTGTTTTTTTGGTGGGTCTTTTGGGTTTTTTTGATTTTTTTTTTCATGTTTTATGGGGCTTTTTTTGGTTTTTTTGGGGTTTATTAGGGGCTTTTTTTGGGTTTTTTTACGGGGGTTTCAGGGTTTTTTTTTGGGTTTTTCGTGTTTTTTGGAGCTTTTTTTGGTTTCTTTGGAGGGTTTTTTGTTTTTTTTTAGGGGGGAGTTTTTTGGTTTTTTTGGGGGGAGTTTTTGGGGTGGTTTTTTGGTGTTTATTTGGTGGTTTTTTGGTGGTTTTTTTTTGCGGTTATTTTTGAGTTTTGGGGAGGGTTTTTTTTGGTGGTTTTTAGGGTTTTTTTGGGGTTTTTTGGTGTTTTTTTTTCCTGGGTTTTCGGTGGTTTTTTGGTGGTTTTTTGTGCTTTTTGGTGGGGGTTTTGTGGGGTTTTTTCGGTGTTTTTTTGGTGGCTTTTGGGGTTTTTTTTGGTGTTTTTTGGTGGTTTTTTGGTGGTTTTTGGTGGGTTTTTGGAGTTTTTTGGGGTTTTTTGGTGTTTTTCCGAGGTCTTTTGGTTTTTTTTTCTTTTCTTTTAGGTATTTTTAGTGGGTTTTTTATTTTTTATAATGTTTTTTGATGGTTTTTGAGAGGTTTTTGGGATTTTCTTGGGGGTGGTTGGTGTATTTTTGGTGATTTTTTGGGTGGGTTTTTGGTGGTTTTGGGGGTTTTTTTGGGTTTTTTTGGTGTTTTTTGGGGTGGGTTTTATAGTAGTTTTTTTGGTGGGTTTTTTGTGGGTTTGGGGGGTTTTTTGGGGGATTTTTTTTGTTTTTTGGCGGGAGGTTTGGTGGTTTTTTTGTGGGTTTTTTGGTGGTTTTTTTGGTGTTTATTTGGTGGGTTTTATAGTAGTTTTTTGGCGGGTTTTGGGGTTTTTTTGGTGTTTATTTGGTGGGGGTTTGGTGTTTTATTTTGTTTTTGCGAGGGTGTTTTTTGTGTTTTTTTTTTTTTTTTTTTGGGGGTTTTTTTGGTGTTTTTGGGGGTTTTTTTTGGTGGTTTTTTTTGGTGGTTTTTTTTGGTTTTGGGGTTTTTTTTAGGTTGTTTTTGTTGTTTTTTTTTCCCGTATTTTAGGTCTTTTTTATGATATTTAACCCCAAAATGTGTGTCCCCCCCAGGCTCTACAGCAGAGCGGGTGGGTTTTTTTGGGTTTTTTTTTTGTGAGCTTTTTTGGCGTTATTTTGGGTTTTCTTGGGGTTATTTTGGGGGTTTGGTTTTTTTTTTTTTTTGGGGGTTTTTTGGGGTTATTTTTGGGTTTTGTTGGGTTTTTGGGTTTTTTTTGGGGGGGGGGGGTTTTGGGTTATTTTGGGGTTTTGGGGAGATTTTTTGGTGGGGTTTTGGTGGGGTTTTTTGTGGGTTTTTTGTGGTTTTTTGGGGGATTTTTTGTGTGTTTTTTTGGGATTTTTTTGGGTTTTTTGAGGAAGTTTTTTTCGTGTATTTGGGGGGGTTTTGGACTTTTTTTGTGGGTTTTTTTGTGGTTTTTTGGGGGATTTTTTGTGTGTTTTTTGGGGATTTTTTTGGGTTTTTTGAGGAAGTTTTTTTGGTGTATTTGGGGGGGTTTTGGACGTTTTTTTGTGGGTTTTTTTGTGGTTTTTTTGGTGGATTTTTGTGTGTTTTTTGGGGATTTTTTGGGGTTTTTTGGGGAAGGGGTTTTTTTGGTGTATTTGGGGGGTTTTTGGACGTTTTTTTGGAGGATTTTTTTTTGGTGTTTTTTGGGGGGGTTGTTTTTTTTGTTTTTTTTTGGGGGTTTTGGGAGGGTTTTTTTTTGTTTTGGTTTGGGGTTTTTTTTGCTTTCTTTTGGGTTTTTTTGGTGGTGTTTTTTTGTGGGTTTTTTTTAGTTTATTTTAGTTTTTTTGGTTTTTTTGTTGTTTTTTTTTTTATTATTTATTTTTTTATTTTTTATTTTTTGTTATTTTGTTTTTTAAATTTATTTTTAATTTCCCTGGCCGGTGACAGCGGGGGGGGGAACCTTTGCCTGGGGGTTTCTCTCCGCGCAGCAGCCGCGGGGGTTCGGGGAGGGTTTTTTATAGGGTTTTTTGGTTTTTTTTTTGGTTGGGTTTTCTGGGTGTTTTTCGGAGTTTTTTGGTGGTTTTTTTGGCTTTTTTTTTTGTTTTTTTGGGAGGGTTTTTTGGGGGGGTTTTGGGGTTTTTTTTGGGTGTTTTTTGGTTTTTTTTTTTTTCAGTTTTTGGGGGAGTTTTTTCTG
>NW_020910837.1:0-380 GCF_003984885.1 Neopelma chrysocephalum | reverse complement strand
TTTTTTGGGGTTTTTTTTTGGTTTTCTTTTGTTTTTTTGTTTGTTTGTTTGTTTGTTTTTGTTAATTTACTTTTTTAATTTATTTTTAATATCCCCCCCAGGCTCCACAGCGGAGCGGGTGTGCCTGGCCGGTGACAGCGCTGGTGGGAACCTCTGTCTCGGGGTCTCTCTCCGCGCTGCAGCCGCGGGGGTTCGGCTCCCGCAGGGTTTGGTGGTCGCGTATCCCGTGACCCTCGTTCGGGCCGCGGCTTCCCCGTCCCGGCTCCTCACCCTGCTCGACCCCCTCCTGCCCCTCGGGGTGCTCTGCCAGTGCCTGGGGGCATACGCAGGTCAGGGGGGGATTTGGGATAAATGGGGGGATTTGGGGGATTTAGGGGATT
>NW_020910836.1:851-2151 GCF_003984885.1 Neopelma chrysocephalum | reverse complement strand
ACCTGTTCCCTCAGCTGTGGCTGGGGGTCGCTGAGGCAGCTCTGGCACAGGGAGCACAGGGACAGAGCCTTGGAGCGAACGTTCCGAAGCTGATCCTGCAATTCCAAGGGATTTTGGGAATATCCCGGGGGATCCCGGTGGGGAATGGGGGCTGGGGAAGGGCTGGGAGAGCCCAGGAAGGGTCTGGAAAAGTCGGAGAGCAGGAGAAGGTTCTGGAGCTCCAGGAAGAAGTTCTGGAGAACAGAAAAAGTTTGGAGACTTGGAGAAGGTTCTGGAGAAGTTGGAGACCAAGAGAAGGTTCTGGAAGGGTTTGGAGAGCAGGACAAAGTTCTGGAAAAGTTCTGGAAAAGTCAGAGAGCAGGAGAAGGTTCTGGAGCTCCAGGAGGAAGTTCTGGAGAACAGGAAAAGTTTGGAGACTTGGAGAAGGTTCTGGAGAAGTTGGAGACCAAGAGAAAGTTCTGGAAAAGTTGGGAGACCTGGAGGAGGTTCTGGAAAAGTTGGAGACCAGCAGAAGATTCTGGAAAAGTCAGAAACGAAGAGAAGGTTCTGGATCTCCAGGAGGAGGTTCTGGAGAACAGGAAAAGTTTGGAGAGCTGGAGAAGGTTCTGGAAAAGTTGGAGACCAAGAGAAGGTTCTGGAAGGGTTTGGAGAGCAGGAAAAGGTTCTGGAGCTCCAGAAGGTTCTGGAGAGGAGTCTGGAGAGCAGGAGAAGGTTCTGGAAGAGTTGGAGACCAAGAGAAGGTTCTGGAAAAGTCTGGGCAGCAAGAAAAGGTTCTGGATCCCCAAGAGAAGGTTCTGGACCCCCAGGAGAAGGTTCTGGATCCCCCTTGAAAGGTTCTGGATTCCCCTGGAAGGTTCTTGGATCCCCCTGGAAGGTTCTGGACCCTCTCTAGAAGGTTCTGGATCCCTGGGAGAAGGTTCTGGATCCCCCTGAAAAGTTCTGGATCCCCCTGGAAGGTTCTTGATCCCCCTGGAAGGTTCTTGGATCCCCCTGGAAGAATCTGGACCCTCTCTAGAAGGTTCTGGACCCCCGAAAGGTTCTGGATTCCCTTGGAAGGTTCTGGATCCCCAGGAGAAGGTTCTGGATCCCTCTGGAAGGTTCTTGATCCCCTCTGGAAGAATCTGGACCCTCTCTAGAAGGTTCTGGATTCCCTTGGAAGGTTCTGGATCCCCAGGAGAAGCCTCTGGACCCCCCTGGAAGGTTCTGGATCCCCCTGGAAGGTTCTGGATCCCCGGGAGAAGGTTCTGGATCCCCGGGAAAAGATTCTGGACCCCCAGGAGAAGGTTCTGGACCCCCCTGG
>NW_020910836.1:0-751 GCF_003984885.1 Neopelma chrysocephalum | reverse complement strand
GGGAAAAGATTCTGGACCCCCAGGAGAAGGTTCTGGACCCCCCTGGAAGGTTCTGGACCCCCATGGAAGGTTCTGGACCCCCCTGGAAGGTTCTGGACCCCCCTGGAAGGTTCTGGATTCCCAGGAGAAGATTCCCACCGACCTGTGGGATGTTGGAGCCGGGCAGGCGGGACAATTCCCACAGCACGTGGAAGAACAGGCACGACAGGGCGGGGACCAACACCTGGGGACCAAAATGAGCCAAAAATGTCCCCAAATGTCCCCAACTGTCCCCAGGGTATTCCCAAGTGTCCAATAGTGTCCCCAAGATGTTCCCAAAGTCTCTTCAAAGTGTCCCCAGGTGTCCAAAGGTGTCCCCAAGAGTCTCCAAGTGTCACCAAGGTGTCCCCAAATGTCCCCAAAGGGTCCCCAGGGGTCCAAAAGTGTCCCCAGAGTATTCCCAAGTGTCCCAAAAGTGTCCCCAAGTATCTCCAAGTATCTCCAAGTGTCCCCAAGTGTCCAAAAGTGTCCCCAAGATGTTCTTAGAGTCTCCCCAAGTGTCCCAAAGTGTCCCCAAGGTGTCCCCAGCTACCTCCAAGTGTCTCCAGGGCTCCAAAAGTGTCTCCAAAGTGTCCCCAGTTTCCCCAAGTGTCCCCAAACTGTCTCCAAAGTGTCCCCAAGGTGTTCCCAAGTGTCACCAAGGTGTCCAAAAGTGTCTCCAGGTATCCCCAAGGTGTCCCCAGGTACCTCCAAGTGTCCCCAAAGTGCTCAA
>NW_020910835.1:453-854 GCF_003984885.1 Neopelma chrysocephalum | reverse complement strand
AAATCTCCCCAAAAAATCACCCAAAACTGATTCAAATCTCCCCAAAATTCACCCAAATCTCCCCAAAATATCACCCAAATCTCCCACTATAAATCACCAAAAACATACCTAAATCTCCCCAAAGAATCACCCAAATCTACCTAAAAGATGACCCAGTAGTGACTCAAATCTCCCCAAAAAAATCTCTCAAAGTGGACTCAAATCTCCCTAAAAAATCACCCAAAACATCACCCAAAACTGACTCAAATCTCCCCAAAAAATGACTCAGAACTGACTCAAATCTCCCCAAAAACGACCAAAAAATGACCTAAATCTCGTCAAAAAATGACTCAAAACTGCCTGAAATCAACCAAAAAATCACGAAAATATGACCCAAATCACCCAAAAAAATGACTCAAAAC
>NW_020910835.1:0-353 GCF_003984885.1 Neopelma chrysocephalum | reverse complement strand
AAAAAAATGACTCAAAACTCCCTCAAGAATCACCCAAAACTGACTCAAATCTCCCCAAAATGTTCCAGGCCAGAAATCCTGGCAGCTTTGGCTTTGTGGTGCAGTTGCTGGGGCAGCCCGGGCACTCCGTGGGCAGCCAGAGCTTTCTGTGCTTTGCTCTGGTATCAGCCTTTGTCCTTATGCAGCTTTGGGCGTCAGGCTGGTAGTTGCAGCAGAGGGCTGAGAGAAGCGAAGCACAGCCCTTATCCCCAGCAAAGAAAGCTTGGGCGTTTTGGCTTTGGGGTGCAGTTGGTGGGGCAACCTGGGCACTCCATTGGCAGTAACAACTTTCTGTCTCAGCACTTTTTTTCTTG
>NW_020910834.1:181-530 GCF_003984885.1 Neopelma chrysocephalum | reverse complement strand
AACCTTGTGTTTGTGTCATTTCTCTTTCAGGTTGTTGTTAGACAATTCAAGATATAGCATGCGCCGGTGTTCAGGGTTGGCTTGCGACTTACGTGAGGGGTGGAGGTGGGGTGACGGAGGAGGTGGGTGTGTGTAATGTAGTATTCTAACTCAGTGTTTGTGTTGTTTCTCTTTCAGGTTGTTGTTAGATAATTTAAGATTTAGCATGCGCCGATGTTCAGGCTTGGCTTGCGTCTCAGGGGTGGGGTGGGTGTTTGTACTGTAGTATTCTAACCTCGTGTTTGTGTTGTTTCTCTTTCAGGTTTTTTTTCACACTTTTAGCTTTAGAATAAAAAAACCCCAGCCGGGG
>NW_020910834.1:0-171 GCF_003984885.1 Neopelma chrysocephalum | reverse complement strand
AAAGTTTGGGTGCAGACCGTCCCGGGACCCGGGTTTTGCCAGGCAGGCCGATTTTTGAGGCTCCCCGGGAACCCCGTTCCGGAGGCAGCGTTTTGAGAGTGTGCTGGTATTCTAACCTTTGTACTAACTTGTGTTGTAAGCTGTGTACTGTAACTTGTGTTGTAAGCTGTG
>NW_020910833.1:441-745 GCF_003984885.1 Neopelma chrysocephalum | reverse complement strand
GGTCGGTGGGATGGGATGGGACCGAAATCCCAATTGTTCCTTCTGGGATGGCTGGAAAATACTTCATGTTCTGACCAAGGGTTGGGATGGGCCCTAAATCCCATTTCTCCTCCTGGGATGGCTGGAAAACACTTCATGTTCTGAACAAGGGTTGGGATGGGCCCTAAATCCCAATTGTCCCTTCTGGGATGGTTGGAGGACACTCGGTGGGATGGGATGGGCCCTAAATCCCAATTGTTCCTTCTGGGATGGGCCCTAAATCCCATTGCTCCTTCTGGGACAGTCCCTAAATCCCATTTCTCCT
>NW_020910833.1:0-431 GCF_003984885.1 Neopelma chrysocephalum | reverse complement strand
AACACTTCATGTTCTGACCAAGGGTTGGGATGGTCCCTAAATCCCATTTCTCCTTCTGGGGTGGGCCCAAAATCCCATTGCTCCTTCTGGGATGGGCGTGAAATCCCAACTGTTCCTTCTGGGATGGCTGGAGGACACTCGGTGGGATGGGATGGGCCCTAAATCCCATTTCTCCTTCTGGGATGGCTGGAGGACACTCCATGTGCTGGGATGGGCCCTAAATCCCAGGAAAAGGGTCGGGAAGGGGCTGAGGTTCCGTCTCCAACCTGCTCCTCATGGAACGTCACCGGCAGCGCCGCTTCCAGGGTGGAATTCCCAGCTCGTGGAGCTGCTGGAAGAGTCTGGAGGGGGCCATGGAGAGGTTGTGAGGGCTGGGAGAGCTGAGAATGGCCAGGCTGGATTTGGGAAGGATCCCGGGAGAGCTTGGAGCA
>NW_020910832.1:180-934 GCF_003984885.1 Neopelma chrysocephalum | reverse complement strand
CGGGGCAGGCGGCGGCGGCGGCAGCGGCCACGCCGTGCCCCGCGCCGGGAGCGCCCACGGGCTCGCACGGCGGCCCCGCCGCCTTGTCCATGGGGCCGCCGAGCTCCTTCAGCTCCACGGCGGGCGCGGCCACCGCCACCTGCACCGACATCGCCGCCGCCGCTGCTGCTACCGCTGCGGCTGCCGCCTCCTCCGGCTCCGGCTCCCCAAGGGCCGCCGGCTCCGCTCCGCCCCGGCCCGGTCCGGCCCGCCCCGCCGCCCTCACGGCCGCGCTGCACGACGGGAACTGCAGTCCTGCCGCCCAGGCCCCGCCCCGCCGCGACTACAGCTCCCGGCAGCCCCCGCGGCGCAGCCGCAGGCACGCCTTCCCCCGGCGCCGCGCGGGGCGCGATGGGAGTTGTAGTCCTGCGAGGGGCTGCCGGCCGTGCCTGAGCGCCCGTCCAGGTGGAGAAGTTTAGTTGGTGTTTACTCGTTTTGGCGGGTTTTCAGTGTTTCAGCCTCCGGGCACAGGATCAGTGCTGTTGGGAAAGAGCTCCAAGATCATCGAGTGCCCCCTGTGCCCCATCCCCACCTTGTCCCCCAGCCCAGAGCACTGAGTGCCACGGCCAGGCCTTCCTGGGACACCTCCAGGGATGGGCACTCCAAACCTCCCTGGGCAGCCCCTGCCAAGGCCTCACCACCCTTTCCACCAACAAATTCCTCCTCAGCCCCAACCTGACCCTCCCCTGGCCCAGCTTGAGGCCGTTTCCCCTTG
>NW_020910832.1:0-80 GCF_003984885.1 Neopelma chrysocephalum | reverse complement strand
AGGTCCCCCCTGAGCCTCCTTTTCTCCAGGCTCAGCCCCCCCAGCTCCCTCAGCCTCTCCTGCTGCTCCAGACCCTTCCC
>NW_020910831.1:395-1155 GCF_003984885.1 Neopelma chrysocephalum | reverse complement strand
AAAGGCTGCTGCTGTCACCGTGTGCTGTACCTGGGTGAGGGAGAAAATAAGTTACATGGTGTTTCTGAAAGTAAGGGAGACCCCAGCACCTCCTCACTACCTCCCTGACTCCACCTGAATGCTCCTCCTTTGCCAAAGGCAGGTCGGAGGGCACCTGGGACCAGAAAAGGTCGAGCCTTAATTGATGAGCCTCGTATTACTAGGAGATTACTGATGAGGACAGCTAAGGACCATCAAACCTAATTGGCAGGTGGCTCCAGCCCTCTGAGGCTGCACACATTCTCTGCAAAGTAAAAAACCAACGGCAAATGTACATACTGAGATACTGCCTGAAAGGATGGCTTTCCTGGGGTACCTCCTACCTACCTCTCCTCCACAGTGACCTCTTACCGGCAGGGTCCCTGAAGCATCGGACTGTCTGTGAGAAGGTGGCAGACCCCCTGGAAAACACAAGAAACAAAGCATGTGCACACATTCACCACAACACCTGTAAAAGACCACCTAGTTCTGGCCTGGAGTCGATGCTCACCTTGCTCACCGGTACTCACCCGGATCACCCCCCCTCCGGTGCCTAGAGCCTCCTGGGCTCAGGGCTCTGCATCTGAAAACAAAGAAAAAACAAACCAAAACAAGAACATCCTTAACACATCAAGTAAACGTGGGGCCAAAAGCCACAGCTTTGTGCTGACATCAGGTGATGACCCACCTTATTCCTCTGCTCCTCTGGCCTCTGTTCTGTTCAGCTCTGCTTTACACCCTG
>NW_020910831.1:0-295 GCF_003984885.1 Neopelma chrysocephalum | reverse complement strand
GGCTCATCAATTAAGGCTCGACCTTTTCTGGTCCCAGGTGCCCTCCGGCCTGCCTTTGGCCAAGGAGGAGCATTCAGGTGGAGTCAGGGAGGTAGTGAGGAGGTGCTGGGGTCTCCCTTACTTTCAGAAACACCATGTAACTTTTCTCCCTCACCCAGGTACAGCACACGGTGACAGCAGCAGCCTTTGACTCAGGTTGGAGCCAGTGGCCTGAGAACCTCTCAGCTCAGGGGACGGTGAGTAGCCAGTTGCGGGGTTGTTGCCCATGTGCTGCCGAATTCTTGCCTCAATTTCA
>NW_020910830.1:292-1365 GCF_003984885.1 Neopelma chrysocephalum | reverse complement strand
CTATTTGTGCGCCGCGATCGGCTCTACGCGCGCAGCCGGGGCTCCCGGTCCTGGCGCCTTCGGTCTGGAAGGAATCCTCGAACGTATGCAATTTTAGCCCCCGGACTGCCAGCGCGTCGGCCCGCAAACGACGGCACTTTTGGCCAGAAGAAGAGGCCTGACCCTCCGGCTCCCTCCTGCCCCTTGTGCGCCGCGATCGGCTCTACGCGCGCAGCCGGGCCTCCCGGTCCTGGCGCCTTCAGTCTGGAAGGAATCCTCGACCATATGCAATTTTAGCCCCCAACTGGCCAGCGCACTGGCACACGAACGACGGCCCTTTTTGGCCAGAAGGAGGGGCCTGACCCTCCGGCTCTCGCCTGCAATTTGTGCGCCGCGATCGGCTCTACGCGCGCAGCTGGGTCTCCCGGTCCTGGCGCCTTCGGTCTGGAAGGAATCCTCGACCGTATGCAATATTAGCCCCCGACTGGCAGGTGCGCCGGCTAGCCAATGACGGCCCTTCTTGCCCAGAAGGAGGGGCCTGACCCTCCAGCTCTCCCCTGCTATTTGTGCGCCGCAATCGGATTCACGTGTGCAGCCCAGGCTCTTGGTCCTGGCGCCTTCGGTCTTTAAGGAATCCTCGACCGTATGCAATTTTAGCCCCCGACTGGCAGGCGCACCGGCCCACGAACGACGGCCCTTTTTGCCCAGAAGGGAGGGCCTGACGCTCCGGCTCTCGCCTGCTTTTTCTGCGCCGCGATCGGCTCCATGCGCGCAGCCGGGGTCCCGGTCCTGGCGCCTTCGTTCTGGAAGGAAACCTCGACCGTATGCAATTTTAGCTCCCGACTGGCAGACGCACCGGCCCACGAACGACGGCCCTTTTTGCCCAGAAGGAGCGGCCTGACCCTCCGGCTCTCGCCTGCCCCTTGTGCGCCGCGATCGGCTCTACACGCGCAGCCGGGGCTCCCGGTCCCGGCGCCTTCGGTCTGGAAGGAATCCTCGACCGTATGCAATTTTAGCCCCCGGCAGGCCGGCGCACCGGCACACGACCGACGGCCCTTTTTGCCCAGAAGGAGGGGCCTGACCCTCCGGTTCCC
>NW_020910830.1:0-192 GCF_003984885.1 Neopelma chrysocephalum | reverse complement strand
GAACACGACCGACGGCCCTTTTTGCCCAGAAGGAGGGGCCTGACCCTCCGGTTCCCGCATGCCCCTTGTGCGCCGCGATCGGCTCTACGCGCGCAGCCAGCGCTCCCGGTCCCGGGGCCTTCGGTCTGGAAGGAATCCTAGACCATATGCAATTTTAGTCCACCTCCGGCCGGCGCGTCGGCCCGCAAACGA
>NW_020910829.1:475-1188 GCF_003984885.1 Neopelma chrysocephalum | reverse complement strand
AGACCCCTATAGACCCCTATGGACACCTATAGACCCCTATGGACACCCGTAGGCACCTATAGACCCCTATAGACTTCTAAGGACTCCTATAGACCCTTAAGGACACCTGTGGATCCCTATGGACACCTATGGGCACCTATAGACACCTATAGACTCCTACGGACCCCTATAGACCCTTAAGGACGCCTATGGATCCCTATGGACACCTATGGACACCCACAGGCACCTATAGACCCCTACGGACCCCTAGGGGCACCTATGGACCCCTATAAACCCTGAAGGACCCCTAAGGACCCCTAAGGACACCTATAGACCCCTGTGGACACCTATAGACTCCTACAGACCCCTATAGACCCCTATGGACCCCTACAGACCCCTATGGACATCTATAGACTCCTATGGACCCCTATAGACCCTTAAGGACCCCTGTGGACCCCTATAGACACCTACAGACACCTATGGACCCCTACAGACACCTAGAGGCACCTATAGACCCCTGCCAGAGCCCCCCAGACCCTGTCTGCCTCCCCCCAGAGCCCCCCGGGGCAGGGGGGACCCCCCCATCCTGAGGGGATGAGTGAGGGGGGGGCGTCACCCCACAGACCCCCCCCTATTGCCTGACCCCTCTCAGAGCCCCCCAGACCCTCCCTGACCCCCCCTGGGCAACCCCCCGGGGCAGGGGGGACCCCCCCATCCCGAGGGGATGAGTGAGG
>NW_020910829.1:0-375 GCF_003984885.1 Neopelma chrysocephalum | reverse complement strand
GGGCGGGGCATTCCCCCGGCTTCCGGGGGTGGGACCTCATTGACCACGCCCAGGGAAACCCCCGGAAACCCGCCGGGAACCCCCCGAGGGACCCCTAGGGGCACCTACGGACCCCTCAGGACACCTCTGGGCACCCATAGGCACCTGTAGACCCCTAGGGACCCCTCTCGACACCTATGGACACCCATAGGCACCTATAGATCTCTATGGATACCTATAGACCCCTATGGACACCCATGGACACCCATAGGCACCTATATACTCCTATAGAAACCCTATGGACATGTATGGACACCCACAGGCACCTATAGACCCCTATGGACACCTATAGACCCCTATAGACCCCTATGGACACCTATAGACCCCTATGGACAC
>NW_020910828.1:275-586 GCF_003984885.1 Neopelma chrysocephalum | reverse complement strand
TTCTTCGCTCCTGGGGGGGCTTCTTGTGCCCTGGGAGGTGCCAGGGGGGTTCTTGTGCCCTGGAGGGTGCCAGGGGGCACCTCGCCCACCCGTGGGCTGGGACTGGGGGGCTCCTTGTTCATGAACTGGTGCTGGGGGGCTCTTCACCCCCTAAACTGGTACTGGGGGGGGCTCTTCACCACCTAAACTGGTACTGGGAGGCTCCTTGCTTGTAGGCTGGTACTGGGGGGCTCCTCACCCCATGAACTGGTACTGGGGGGCTCTTCACCCCCTAAACTGGTGCTGGGGGGCTCTTCACCCCCTAAACTGGT
>NW_020910828.1:0-265 GCF_003984885.1 Neopelma chrysocephalum | reverse complement strand
ACTGGTACTGGGAGGCTCCTTGCTTGTAGGTTGGTACTGGGGGGCTCTTCACCCCATTGGATGATCCTGGGGGGCTCCTTGCCCCCTGAACTGGTGCTGGGGGGCTCCTCGCTCCATGGACTGGTATTGGGGGGCTCTTCACCCCCTGGGCTGGTCCTGGGGGGTTCCTCACCCCGTGGACAGGTCCTGGGGGGCTCTTCACCCCATGGGATAATCCTGGGGGGCTCCTCGCTCCATGAACTGGTCCTGGGGGGCTTCTTGACCC
>NW_020910827.1:565-2733 GCF_003984885.1 Neopelma chrysocephalum | reverse complement strand
AACCCTAACCCTAACCCTGAACCCTAACCCTGAACTGTAACTGTAACCCTAAAGCCTAACCCTAACCCTAACCCTAAGCCGTCACCTTAAGCTGTCACCCTAAGCTATCACCGTAAGCCGTAACCTGTAATCCTAAGCCGTCACCGTAAGCTGTCACCCTAAGCTGTCACCCTAAGCCGTAACCGCTAACCCTAAGCTGTCACCGTAAGCCGTCACCGTAACACGTCATCCTAACCCGTCATGTTAACCCGTCACGTTAACCCGTCACGTTAACCTGTCACCGTAACTGTAACCCGTTGCCGTAACCTGTCCCCCTAACCTGTCACCCTAACCTGTCACTGTAACCTGTCACCCTCACCCTAATCTGTGACCCTAAGTGTAACCTGTGACTGTAACCCATGACAGTAACCTGTGATTGTCAGGTGTGACTCTAACCCTAAGGTGTGACCCTAAGCCTAACCTGTGATCTTAACTTGTGACCCTAAGCTGTGAGTGTAACCTGTGAACTTAATCGTTAGCTGTGATCTTCACCTGTGATCGTAGCTGTAACCGTAAGTGTGTGTTGTGATCCTAACCTGTAACCGTCACCTGTAACTGTAACATGTAAGTTTCACACGCTAATGGTAAGGCTAATTGTAGTGTGGTGGTGTGTGGGTGTGGTCATTTGTAATTTTGGTTTGGTGGTGTTGTTGTGATTGGTAATTATTGTGTGTGTGTGTTGGTAATTGGGAAGTAGGGTTTGCATGTGTGTGGTTATGGTTTTGTTAGGCTTTGGCGTGTGGGTTTTGTGATTTAGGGTGTTTGGAATTTTTGTTTGTGTTGTGATTGGTGTTTGTTGTGTGTTTAGGCGTTTTTTGTGGTTTTTTTTTTTAATTTTTAGTAATTTTTTTTTTTTCTGTGTGTTTCCTTGATTGTGCTGTAGGTGGCAGTAGTGTTAGTAGGTTTTGGTTGTAATTGCAGTTTGTAGTCGGTAGGTGGTGGTATTGGTGGTGTTTGGTGATGTAGTTTTTGTGTTCTGTCTGTAGGTGGCAGTATTTCTTGTTTTCAACGTTTGTAGTGCGGTTTTGTGTCAGTAGGTGGCAGTATTTTGTGGTCTTTTGTGAGTTGTGGGTTTATTGTTGAGATATATGTGCTGTAGTGTAGTTTTTTGTCAGAAGTGGTGGTTTGGGTTGTTATGTGTGTGCTGTGGTATGTTAATTGGGTAATGAGGGGGTGGTGGTTTTGATGTGGTAATGAGGGGGTGGTGCTTATGACGTGGTAATGAGGGGGTGGTGGTTATGACGTGGTCACGAGGGGGTGGTGGTTATGACGTGGTAACGAGGGGGTGGTGGTTATGACGTGGTAATGAGGGGGTGGTGCTTATGATGTGGTCGTGAGGGGGTGGTGCTTATGATGTGGTAATGAGGGGGTTGTCATTTTTGTTACGTTTGGTGATTGCTATGTGGTGGTGAAGAAAAATTAATTAACTAATTAAGCAATTAAGTTATTAATTAATTAACTAATTAGGAGGTAATTAAGTAATTAGGGGTTAATTTGTGTAGTCATTTTTGTGGTGGGGAGTAATTACTGGTTAATTTGTGTAGTCATTTATGTGGTGGGGAGTAATTCCTGTGTATATACACTGTATATATTTAGTATTTATAGTATGTGTAAAAGAATAAAAATAATAAGTATGGTGCAGCAGTACAGGGACTGGGTTGGTCCTGGGGAGTAAATGAAAATTTAATTTAATTAAAATTTAAATTTTAATTAAAGATTTACTCCCCGGGACCAACGCAGTCCCCGTACTGCTGCTTTTTTAAACTAAGCTACAAGGAATAAAAGCCAAGAGAAAAAGAGACTAAGAGAAATAAAAGCAAAATAAAAGCAAAGAGAGACTAAGAGAAATAAAAGCAAGAGAAGAGTAGAGAGAAAAGAGGGATGAAGAAAAGAAATGGAAAGAAGTTAAGAGAAAAGAGAAATAGAGAAGAGACTACATGACAGAAAATAAAGACAGGAGCCAAACAGGGGGGAAAACCCCCCCAGGAGGGGAAAAACCCCCAAACCTTTATTACAACTTTATTGAATGACTGCTTGCAACCTTGTAGTGTAACTTGTAACCTGTGTACTGTAACTCATGAAAGTACACAGGTTACAACACGAGTTACAGTACACAGGTTACAACACGA
>NW_020910827.1:0-555 GCF_003984885.1 Neopelma chrysocephalum | reverse complement strand
TACAACACGAGTTACAGTACACAGGTTACAACACGAGTTACAGTACAAGTTACAAGTCACAACACAACTTACAGTACACAGGTTACAACTCAAGTTACAGTACAAGTTACAAGTCACAACACAAGTTACAGTACACAGGTTACAACCCAAGTTACAGTACAAAGGCTACAACAGAAATTACAGTACAAAGGTTACAACACAAGTTACAAGTCACAACACAAGTTACAGTACACAGGTTACAACACAGGTTAGTACACAGGTTAGAATACCGGCACACTCTCAAAACGCTGCCTCGGGAACGGGGTTCCCGGGGAGCCTCAAAAATCGGCCTGCCTGGCAAAACCCGGGTCCCGGGACGGTCTGCACCCAAACTTTGGCGATGAACATCGCCTCGCAGACCGGCCGGGACCTAGGAAAAAAAACCCCAGCCGAGGGAAAAAAAAAAAATCCCCCGGCTGGGGTTTTTTTTCCTAGGTCCCGGCCGGTCTGCGAGGCGATGTTCATCGCCAAAGTTTGGGTGCAGACCGTCCCGGGACCCGGGTTTTGCCAGGCAGG
>NW_020910826.1:198-593 GCF_003984885.1 Neopelma chrysocephalum | reverse complement strand
CCAGCCTTGGGATCCCATGGGCAGCAAGAGCTTTCTGTGCTGGCACCTTTGGTGTGGGAGCAGTCTTCGTCCGTAGGCAATTTTGGGAGTCGGGCTGGCAGTTGGGAGGCAGAGCTGAAAACAGGAAACAACAGCTCTTATCGCCAGGAAAGAAAGACTGGAAGCTTTGGCTTTGCGATGCAGTTGGTAGGCCAGGCTTGGGCACTGCATGGGCAGCAAGAGCTTTCTGTGTTGGCACCTTTGTTGTGGAAGGAATCTTCATCCGTAGGCAATTTTGGGAGTTGAGCTGGCAGTTGGCAGGCAAGACTGAAAACAGGAAACAACAGCCCATTTCACCAGGAAAGAAAGCCTGGAAGCTTTGGCTTTGTGGTGCAGTTGGTAGGCCAGGCTAAGCA
>NW_020910826.1:0-188 GCF_003984885.1 Neopelma chrysocephalum | reverse complement strand
CCTGGAAGCTTTGGCTTTGTGGTGCAGTTGGTAGGCCAGGCTAAGCACTTCATCAGCAGCAAGAGCTTTCAGTGCTGCCGCCTTTGTTGTGGAAGGAATCTTCATCCGTATGCAATTTTGGGAGTCGGGCTGGCAGTTGGAAGTCAGGGCTGAAAACAGGAAACAACAGCCCTTATCGTCAGGAAAGA
>NW_020910825.1:447-1520 GCF_003984885.1 Neopelma chrysocephalum | reverse complement strand
CAGGTGGAGGAGTGGTACAAGGAGGTGGGGGAGCTGCAGGCGGCGGCGGCGGCGCTGCCGGCACAGGCGGCCGGGCGGGCGGCGGTGGGCGAGCGGCAGAGCGCGGTGGGCACCCGCATCGTCCGCCTCATCGAGCCCCTCAAGGAGCGCAGGAGGATCCTCCTGGCATCCAAGGAGGTCCATCAGGTCAGCCACGAGCTGGAGGATGAGGTGGTGAGTACCCTGGGGGGGAAGGGGAGGGGGTGGGGTGGGGGGGGGGGGGGGGGGGGGGGGGGGTGGGATGGATGGGAGGGGGTGGAGATGGAGATGGTGATGGAGATGGAGATGGAGATGGAGATGGAGAGGGGATGGGATGGGATGGAGATGGAGGTGGGATGTTGATGGGGTGGGATGAGATGGAGATGGAATGGGGTGGAAATGGAAATGGAGGTGGGATGGGGATGGGATGGGGTGGAGATGAACATGGATGGGGATGGGGATGGGATGGGGTAGAGATGGAAATGGAGGTGGGATGGGGATGGGATGGGGTGGGATGGGGTGGAGATGGAGATGAGATGAGATGGAGCTGGGATGGGGTGGAGATGGAGATGGGATGGGGTGGGGTGGGGTGGGATGGGATGGGATGGGGATGGAGATGGAAATGACACGGAGATGGGGTGGAGATGGTGATGGAGCTGGGATGGGATGGGATGGGATGGCATGAGATGGAGATGGAGATGGGATGGGATGGGATGGGATGGGGTGGAGATGGAGATGGGATGGGATGGGGTGGAGGTGGAGATGAGATGGGATGGGGTGGAGATGGAGATGGGATGGGATGGGGTGAAGATGCAGCTGGGACGGGATGGGGTGGAGGTGGAGATGAGATGGGATGGGGTGGAGATGGAGATGGAGAAGGATGGGGATGGAGATGGGATGGGATGAGATGGGATGGAGATGGAGATGGAGATGGAGATGGAGCTGGAGCTGGAGCTGGAGATGGAGATGGAACTGGGATGGGATGGGATGAGATGGGATGGGATGGGATGGGATGGAGATGGAGATGGAGATGGAACTGGGATGGGATGGGATGG
>NW_020910825.1:0-347 GCF_003984885.1 Neopelma chrysocephalum | reverse complement strand
GGGGTGGAGATGATGGGATGGAGATGATGGGATGGGATGGAGATGGGATGGGATGGGATGGGGTGGAGGTGGACATGGAATGGGATGGGATGGGATGGGTTGGGATGGGATGGAGATGATGGGGTGGAGATGATGGGATGGAGATGATGAGATGGGATGGAGATGGGGTGGAGATGGAGATGCACATGGATGGAGATGGAGTTGGGATGCCACGGGGTGGAGCTGGAATAGGGATGAGCAGATGATGAATCCAGAGATGGGGATGGGGTGGGACGAGGCCGGGGGTTGACACCGGGACCCACCCCCCGCCCCCAGATGTGGGTGCAGGACCGGCTGCCCTTGGCCAC
>NW_020910824.1:654-1309 GCF_003984885.1 Neopelma chrysocephalum | reverse complement strand
ACAAAGGGCAGGCGAGAGCCGGAGGGTCAGGCCCCTCCTTCGGGGCACAAAGGGCCGCTGTTCGCTGGCCGCTGACATGGCTGTCCGGGGTGGCAGAGGGCCAAAATCAGATACGGTCGAGGATTCTTTCAAGACCGGATGCGCCGGAGTCGGGAGCCCCGGCTACGCTCGTAGAGCGGAGCGCGGCGCACAAAGGGAGGAGGGAGCCGGAGGGTCAGGCCCCTCCTTCTGGGCAGAAAGGGCTGTCGTTTGTGGGCCTACGCGCCGGCCGGCCGGGGGCTAAATTGTATACGGTCGAGGATTCCTTCCAGACCGAAGGCGCCAGGACCGGGAGCCCCAGCTGCACGCGTCGAGCCGATCGCGGGGCAAAAATAGCAGGCGAGAATCGGAGGTTCAGGCCCCTTCTTCTGGGCAAAAAGGGCCGTCGTTTGCTGGCCGGTGCACCTGCCAGTGGGGAGCTAAAATTGCATACGGTCGGGGATTCCTTCCAGACCGAAGGCGCCAGGACCGGGAGGCCCGGCTGCGCGCGTAGAGCCGAACGCAACGCACAAGGGGCAGGAGGGAGCCGGAGGGTCAGGCCCCTCCTGCTGAGAAAAAAGGGCCGTCGTTCGTGGGCCGGAGCGCCGGACGGCCGGGGGCTAAAATTGCATACGGT
>NW_020910824.1:0-554 GCF_003984885.1 Neopelma chrysocephalum | reverse complement strand
AGGCCCCTTCTTCTGGGCAAAAAGGGCCGTCGTTTGCTGGCCGGTGCGCCTGCCAGTGGGGAGCTAAAATTGCATACGGTCGAGGATTCCTTCCAGACCGAAGGCGCCAGGACCGGGAGGCCCGGCTGCGCGCGTAGAGCCGAACGCAACGCACAAGGGGCAGGAGGGAGCCGGAGGGTCAGGCCCCTCCTGCTGAGAAAAAAGGGCCGTCGTTCGTGGGCCGGAGCGCCGGACGGCCGGGGGCTAAAATTGCATACGGTTGAGAATTCCTTCCAGACCGATGGCGCCAGGACCGGGAGCCCCGGCTGCGTGCGTAGAGCCGATCGCGGCACATAAGGGGCAGGAGGGAGCCGGAGGGTCAGGCCTCTTCTCCTGGGTACAAAGGGCCTTCGTTTGCATGCCGGTGCGCCTGCCAGTCGGGGGCTAAAACTGCCTACGGTCGAGTTTTCCTTCCAGACCGAAGGCGCCAGGAACGGGAGGCCCGGCTGCGCACGAAGAGCCGATTGCAACTCACAAGGGGCAGGCGGGAGCCGGAGGGTCAGGCCCATCCTTCT
>NW_020910823.1:631-996 GCF_003984885.1 Neopelma chrysocephalum | reverse complement strand
CTCAACCCAAACCCATCCAGACCCGACTGAAGTCAACCAAACCCACCTGAAGTCAACCAAACCCAACCCAACCCCAACCAAACTCGACCCAAACCCATCCAGACTCAACCGAATCCACAAAAACCCACCTGAAGTCAACCCAACCCAACCCAACCCAACCCCAATCAAACTCGACCCAAACCCATCCAGACCCAACTGAACTTCATAAAACCCACCTGAAGTCAACCAAATCCATCCAGACTCAACCCAAACTCATCCAGACCCAACTGAAGTCAACCAAACCCACCTGAAGTCAACTCAACCCAACCCAACCCAACCCCAAACTCGACCCAAACCCATCCAGACCCAACCAAACTCCACAAAAC
>NW_020910823.1:0-621 GCF_003984885.1 Neopelma chrysocephalum | reverse complement strand
ACCCAAACCCATCCAGACCCAACCAAACTCCACAAAACCCACCTGAATTCAACCCAACCCAACCCCAACCAAACTTGACCCAAACTCAACCCAACCCCAATCAAACTCAACCCAAACCCATCCAGACCCAACTGAAGTCAACCAAACCCACCTGAATTCAACCAAACCCAACCCCACCCAACCCAACCCCAACCAAACTCGACCCAAACCCATCCACACCCAACCGAACTCCACAAAACCCACCCGAAGTCAACCCAAACCCGCCGAAATCCAACCCAAATCCACCCAAACCCACCCAACCCCAACCCCAAACCCCCCCGGGGCCCCCCGTCCGTACCCAGGAATCCCAGTTGGGTCCCGTCCACCATGAAGTCCACGCTGTAAACCTCCAGTGGCTTCGCGTCCTGCCGGGGACACCCTGTCACTGCCATCGCCGGGTCGGGGGGTCCCGGGGGGTCTTGGGGGGTCCCGGGGGGTCTGTGGGGTCTGTACCGGGCTGGGGAGTGGCCCTGGGCGTCCCCCAGGACCCCCAAGCAGCCGCCGGGACCCCAAGATCCTGAGTGTCCCCCCTGAGTGCCCCTCAAGACCCTCGGGCCTCCCTTGAGACCCCCGAGTGTCCCC
>NW_020910822.1:157-318 GCF_003984885.1 Neopelma chrysocephalum | reverse complement strand
CCCCAAAAATAACCCCCAAAATACCCCAAAAATCAGCCCAAAAATACCCCAAAATCACTCCAAAAATGACCCCAAAATACCCCAAAAATAATCCCAAAATACCCCCAAAATCAGCCCAAAAATACCCCAAAAATCACTTCAAAAATGACCCCAAAATACCC
>NW_020910822.1:0-147 GCF_003984885.1 Neopelma chrysocephalum | reverse complement strand
CCCAAAAATACCCCAAAAATCACTTCAAAAATGACCCCAAAATACCCAAAAATAATCCCAAAATACCCCAAAAATAACCCCAAAATTCCCTAAAAATTCTCCAAAAATAACCCCCAAAATTCCCCTCCCCCACCTGAAAAAACATCC
>NW_020910821.1:621-1834 GCF_003984885.1 Neopelma chrysocephalum | reverse complement strand
GGAAAAAAAAAACCAGGAAGGAGGAACCTCCGGAAATTCCAGGAATTCTTGGTGAGTCCCAAAGGTCCCAGAAGAGCCATAAATCCATAAAAACCTCGGGAATGAGTCAGGAATGACCCAATTCCCACCAATTCCTTCACCTTTATCCCGATTTTTTTATGGGAAGGGGAAGAAAAATTTTATTTTATTTATTATTTTATAAATTTAATTTTATTCATTATTTTATATTATTTTATTTATTATTTTTTATTGTTTTATTTATTATTTTATAAAATTTTATTTTATTTATTTTTATTATATTTTTATTTTACTCATTGTTTATTTTTTAATTTTATTGTTAATTTCTTACTAAAATATAGTTTATTATTATTATTTTTACATTTAAATAAACTGTTTTTATAAATATTATAATTATTTCATATAATTATATAATTACAATTATTTATTTAATAGAATTATAATTACTTTGACATTACAATAAATTACTAAATTGATTTTTCCAGCTTTAAATTGAAAAATAAATTAATATTAAATTAAAATAAATATATTTATTTTCATTATTTTTATTTTAAATTGTTACGATGATTTTTCAAGCTTTAAATAAAAATTCTATATTAATTTAAAGTTAATATTAATTTTATTATTATTATTATTTTTATGTTGAAATAATAATAATTTTTGTTATGAATTTAAGTTTTATTGGTTTTATTTTTTTTGTAATTTTGTTGGAGTATTATAATTATAATTATATGTAATTAATATATTAATGAAATTAATTAAATGAAATTCTGTCATTAAAAAAAAAGTTTAAAACTTAAAAAAAATTAGGGATTGATAATAATAATAAAAAAATAATAAGGATTATAGTAAAAATAATAATAATGAGATTTATAATGATAATAAATCCCTTAAAAATCCCTTAAAAATCCCTTTAAAAAATTCCTTAAAAATCCTTAAAAATCCTTTAAAAATCCCTAAAAAATCCCTTAAAAATCCCTTTAAAAATTCCCTAAAAATCCCTTTAAAAATCCATAAAAATCCCTAAAAATCCCTTGAAAAATCCTTTAAAAAATCCCTAAAAAATCCCTAAAAAATCCTTTAAAAATCCCTTTAAAAATCACTTAGAAATCCTTTAAAAATCCCTAAAAAATTCTTAAAAATTCCCTAAAAAATCCTTTAAAAATCCCTTAAAAAATCCTTAAAAAATCCTTAA
>NW_020910821.1:0-611 GCF_003984885.1 Neopelma chrysocephalum | reverse complement strand
CCCTTTAAAAATCCCTAAAAAATCCTTAAAAATCCTTAAAAATCCCTGTGAAAAAATCCTTAAAAATCCCTTAAAAATCCTTAAAAAAAATCCCTGAAAAATCCCTTTAAAAATTCCTAAAAAATCCTTAAAAATCCCTTAAAAATCCCTTTAAAAATCCTTTAAAAATCCATTAAAAATTCCTAAAAAATCCTTTAAAAATCCCTTAAAAAAATTCCTTAAAAATCCCTTTAAAAATTCCTAAAAGATCCCTTAAAAATCCCTAAAAAATCTCTAAAAAAATCCTTTAAAAATCCCTTAAAAATCCTTTAAAAAATCCTTTAAAAATCCCTAAAAAAATCCTTAAAAATCCTTTAAAAATCCTTTAAAAATTCCTTAAAAATCCTTTAAAAATCCCTAAAAAATCCTTAAAAATCCCTTAAAAAATCCTTAAAAAATCCCTTAAAAATCCTTTAAAAATCCCTAAAAAATCCATTAAAAATCCCTAAAAAATCCTTAAAAATCCCTTAAAAAATCCCTTAAAAACCCCTAAAAATTTCCTTTTCCCCCCCAGGTTGTTCCCGACAAAAATATGAGGAAAAAGAACATTTTTCCAGCCAAAACCGGGAAGG
>NW_020910820.1:259-426 GCF_003984885.1 Neopelma chrysocephalum | reverse complement strand
ATGATATCAAATCTAAGGATGTGCATTCTGAGGATTCCCAGATAAACTAGACAGGCACCACCAAGACCAGAGAGGACCAAGAGAACCCTCCAGCATGTGCAAAACCAAGCTAAAGTATTTTATTCCACACTGGAGACTCCTGACAAGCTTTCTGTAGGAAATCTGGA
>NW_020910820.1:0-249 GCF_003984885.1 Neopelma chrysocephalum | reverse complement strand
TTATTTAATCCAGTGTTAAGAAATCAGAGGAATGTTATTTATTTCAGTGAAAGGAAATCATAGGAATAAGTTATTTAATTCAGAGCAAAGAAATCAGAGTAATCAGGTTTTTTATTCGGAGTAAAGAAATCAGAGGAATAAGTTATTTAATTCAGAGTGAAGAAATCAGAGTAATTAGTTATTTAATCCAGCTAAGAAATCAAAGGAACAAATTGTTTAATCCAGTGTAAAGAAATCAGAGTAATCAGT
>NW_020910819.1:534-1104 GCF_003984885.1 Neopelma chrysocephalum | reverse complement strand
CAAAGGGGATTTGAGGGGGTCTTGAGTGGATTTAGGGGGGAACAAAGCGGGTTTGAGGGGGTCTTGAGTGGATTTAGGGGGGAACAAAGCAGGTTTGAGGGGGTTCTGAGTGGATTTATGGGGAACGAAGGGGATTTGGGGGGATCCTGAGTGGATTTAGGAGCAGCAAGGGGGGTTTGGGGAGGTCTTGAGTGGATTTAGGGGGAACAAAGAGGATTTGGGGGGGCCCTGAGTGGATTTGGGAGGGTTCTGAGTGGATTTAGGGGTGAACAAAGGAGATTTGGAGGGGTCCTGGATGGATTTAGGGGGAAGAAAGGGGGTTTGGGGGGTTTCTGAGTGGATTTAGAGGGGAAGAAAGGGGATTTGGGAGAGTCTTGAGTGGATTTAGGAGGGAAGAAAAGGGGTTTGGGGGGGGGCTTGGGGAGATTTTGGGGGGGAACAAAGGGGGTTTGGGGGGGTCCTGAGTGGATTTGGGAGGGTCCTGAGTGGATTTATGGGGAACAAAGGGGATTTGGGGGAGTCTTGAGTGGATTTAGGGGGGAACAAAGGGGTTTGGAGGGTCCTGAGGGG
>NW_020910819.1:0-434 GCF_003984885.1 Neopelma chrysocephalum | reverse complement strand
GAGTGGATTTAGGGGGGAAGAAAGGGGTTTCAGGGTGTTCTGAGTGGATTTATGGGGGAACAAAGGGGATTTGAGGGGGTCTTGAGTGGATTTAGGGGGGAACAAAGCGGGTTTGAGGGGGTCTTGAGTGGATTTAGGGGGGAACAAAGCAGGTTTGAGGGGGTTCTGAGTGGATTTAGGGGGAGCAAGGGGGGTTTGGGGGGGTCTTGAGTGGATTTAGGGGGAACAAAGAGGGTTTGGGGGGGCCCTGAGTGGATTTGGGAGGGTTCTGAGTGGATTTAGGGGTGAACAAAGGAGATTTGGAGGGGTCCTGGATGGATTTAGGGGGAAGAAAGGGGGTTTGGGGGGTTTCTGAGTGGATTTAGAGGGGAAGAAAGGGGATTTGGGAGAGTCTTGAGTGGATTTAGGAGGGAAGAAAAGGGGTTTGGGGGGGG
>NW_020910818.1:931-1239 GCF_003984885.1 Neopelma chrysocephalum | reverse complement strand
GGTGGGCATAGGCTTCTCCACTTATACCCTGAAGACCATTGTGATGCCCCTCCTGAACACCAGACCCGTGTCACGGTGGGGCAGGAGGCAAGTCCTGTGGCGGCTGGGGGATACCATGCAGTACCTGCACGGCTCCCTGGAGGAGAAAAACCTTGACCACTTTATGGTGGGCAACCAGACATTTCCTCAGGAGATTTTCTTGCCCCCAGATGTCAAAACCGCCCAGCCACCCAACCTCTTCCATCGCCGGGCGCAGGATCCGGCCGCCCACACCCAGGCTATGATGGAGTACCAAGAACTCAGAGATG
>NW_020910818.1:0-831 GCF_003984885.1 Neopelma chrysocephalum | reverse complement strand
GGCCGCCCACACCCAGGCTATGATGGAGTACCAAGAACTCAGAGATGGGATCAAAAGAATTGTCCTCTACAGCCAGTGAAAGAGGTCTTCACCTAGAGAGCTGTGCTTGTGGGGCTCACAGCTGGTCCAAGACAACCATCTCATGCCACAAGGAAAAAGAGAGGAGGACGTGGGACAGAGAGAACAAAGAGAAAACCCTGTGCAGCAGGACTCTGCCATCAGCATTCCCCTCTCAGCAGTCTGCCCAGCACAGCATCCAGTGATGGCCGGAGGGGCTACAAAGATGACTTTCATCCTCCTTTCCCCTCTCACATTCTCATGGTCATTGTGGCCATTGCAGATGGGCCCAGGAATTCTTTCTGGCAGCTCCGGCTGCTCAGGGATCAAGCCAGAGGCATCGCTAATATTCCTAAACTCTATCTCTCCTTGTTCCCTCAAGGGACATCAGTAGGTCAGCATTGCACACACTGTGTGGGACCTGACCTGAAATTTTTTTAAGATATACTTTAGAATATTTTATTTATTACCTACATTTTAATTAATATTTCATATATATGTCTTGATAATTATTGTAGCATATATATACATTAAACCTAATATTATAATATTTTAATATATTAGTATAGCATTAGTAAATCTTTACAAGTGTTTCCCCCTGTCCCCTTAAGGGACACCTTCAGGTCAGCCTTGCCCCAACACTGTCTTCCCCAGACTCTGTTGGAGCTGACCTTAACGTTTTTATATAGAAATAGAGAAGTTTTAAAATGTTTAGATAAATATATAGAATAAAGACTATAGTTCATTCATTTGATAAAATAGTAATTTTTTACA
>NW_020910817.1:364-512 GCF_003984885.1 Neopelma chrysocephalum | reverse complement strand
GGGGGGGGAGCGGGGGGAGGGGCAGCCATGACCAACGGTGAGGGGATGCGGGGATTTTGGGGGGTCTGAGGGGTCCGGGGGGGTATTGGGGCAGCCATGACCAACGGTGAGGGGATGGGGGGCATTTGGGGGTGGGGGGGCTGGGGGG
>NW_020910817.1:0-264 GCF_003984885.1 Neopelma chrysocephalum | reverse complement strand
TCCAGTGTCGCGTTGGCGGCGGGGGGGGAGCGGGGGGAGGGGCAGCCGTGACCAACGGGGGGGGGGGGGGGGGATGTGGGGGGGTCTGAGGGGTCTGAGGTGTCCTGAGGGGAGTGGAAGGTCTGGGAGGGCTCTGGGGTCACCATGGCCAACGGTGGGGAACGGGGGGGTCCTGAGAGGGTTTAAGGGGTCTGGAGGGGTAACGGGGGGCCCTGGGGGTGCCCCGGGCCCCGCTGACCCCCCGTGCCCGCAGTGTACTCCCTG
>NW_020910816.1:251-783 GCF_003984885.1 Neopelma chrysocephalum | reverse complement strand
CCCCCCCCATAATTATTTACCCACTTGCATTAATTCCAACCCTCCCCCCCCAATTATTTGCCCCTATTAATCACCACCCCCCGCAATTATTTACTCTCTTCCCCCACAAGATTTTTTGGGATTTGCTCCATCCCAACACGCCCCAATTTTATATTATTGGGGAGGGATGGGGGTAGGGGATATTCCTGCCCTTCTTCCCCGGTGTTTTCCAGGACGGGGGGGGGTCCCGCTTTATCCCAGGGGTGTCCCCAAGACCCTGCGTCTCCCGGGAAGCTCCCAAATCCCCCCCAAACCCCCTCCTGACCCCCCCCTGCCCGCGCTGGAGGCAGGGACAGGTATCCGGGGCTGCCGCTCTCGCAGCCGCTTTGGCGAAGCATTTGCTTCAGATTACAGGAAAAACAAAAGTTCATTGAGTTCCCCCCTTCTCCCTCGCCCCCCCCCCACCCCGGGTTGAGGCTGTGCCCGGGGGGGATCGCGGAGCTCAGAGGGGGGGGTTGAGCCCCTCCCGGGCTGCTGCGGCTCCCGAGGATTT
>NW_020910816.1:0-151 GCF_003984885.1 Neopelma chrysocephalum | reverse complement strand
ATTTACTCTCTTCCCCCACAAGATTTTTTGGGATTTGCTCCATCCCATGCACCCCAATTTTATATTATTGGGGAGGAATGAGGGGGGATATTCCTGCCCTTCTCCCCCGGTGTTTTCCAGGACGGGGGGGGGTCCCGCTTTATCCCAGGGG
>NW_020910815.1:393-1044 GCF_003984885.1 Neopelma chrysocephalum | reverse complement strand
CGCCTTCCATTTGTGCGCCGCGATCGGCTCTACACGCGCAGCTGGGACTCCCAGTCCTGGCGCCTTCGGTCTGGAAGGAATCCTCGACCGTATGCAATTTTAGCCCCCGGCCGGCCAGTGCACCGGCCCACGAACGATGGCCCTTTTTGCCCAGAAGGAGGGGCCTGACCCTCCGTCTCTCGCCTGCTCTTAGTCCGCCGCTATCGGCTCTACGCGCGCAGCCGGGGCTCCTGCTCCTGGCGCCTTCGGTCTGGAAGGAATCCGCGACCGTCTGCAATTTTTGCCCCCCGCCTGCCGGCGCACCGGCACACGAACAACGGCCCTTTTTGCTCAGAAGGAGGGGCCTGACCCTCCGTCTCTCGCCTGCTATTTGTGCGCCGTGATCGGATCTACGCGCGCAGCTGGGGCTCCCGGTCCTGGCGCCTTCGGTCTGGAAGGAATCCTCGACCGTATGCAATTTTAGCCCCCGACTGGCAAGCGCGCCGGCACACGAACGACGGCCCTTTTTGCCCAGAAGGAGGGGCCTGACCCTCCGGCTCTCGCCTGCCCCTTGTGCGCCGCGATGGGCTCTACGCGAGCAGCCGGTGCTCCGGGTCCTGGCGCATTCGGTCTGGAAGGAATCCTCGACCGTATGCAATTTTAGCCCCAGGC
>NW_020910815.1:0-293 GCF_003984885.1 Neopelma chrysocephalum | reverse complement strand
AGGGGCCTGACCCTCCGGCTCTCGCCTGCTATTTGTGTGTTGCGATTTGCTCTACGCGTGCAGCCGGGACTCCCGGTCCTGGCGCCTTCGGTCTGGAAGGAATCCTCGACCGTATGCAATTTTAGCCCCCAGCCGGCAGGCGCACCGGCACACGAACGACGGCCCTTTTTGCACAGAAGGAGGGACCTGACCCTCCGGCTCTCGCCTGCTATTTGTGCGCCGCGATCGGCTCTACGCGTGCAGCCGGGGCTCCCGGTCCTGGCGCCTTCGGTCTGGAAGGAATCCTCGACCGG
>NW_020910814.1:170-1089 GCF_003984885.1 Neopelma chrysocephalum | reverse complement strand
AGACAGTTCATTGTGCCCTTCAAGTCCTTACATGTGCACACACACACACCACTCTCACCAGTGTCTGGTCCTCCAAAGAACACAAGCCCTGATGATTTGTAGCTCCCACTCCAGTGGTTGGCACTTGGAGCTCCCTCTGTACCCAGAGCTCAGAGCTCCCTTGTCCCAGAAAGTTTAAAGATATTGTGCCTCATTCTGCCAAGACAACCCTTAGAAAAAAGGGTCACTCTGTGTTTCCTGGGATAAGAGCACTCTATTGTCACCTTCAAAAACCTTGGAGAGGTCTCAGAGATCTCCCAGGAAGGAATTTGGGGCCTCAAGCACATGACTCATATATAGAGGCTGAGGACTCAGGGGTCAGTGGTGTGAAGATTGAGGACAGTAGAGGAGTAGCCTGAGAGGTCTGGAAGGGAGGTGTCAGAGCTGGTGGAGCTTTTCTTCACAGCAGAAAACAGCCTAAGAAAGAACTAGTGCCACCAAGGGCAGCTGGGGTGGCCTAGACTGGTGACAAGAAGTAAAAACTTTCCCTCTGAGGTCAGTGTTATGGTGCAATATGTCACAAAGAAGGAGTCTGGATGAGCCCAAGGCTTTGTGTGTGCAGAAAGAGCCAGGGAGGACGCAGAGATGTCAGTGCAGGAAGGTGCCAGCCAGGTGGGGCAGCCGGGGGGATGACGACAGCCTGCAGGGAAAGGGGCAGGGCATGGACACCGTAGGACAGCCTGGGCTGGAGAGGAGAGAGGGAGGGGGAGAAGCTGAAAGGCCCTGCCAGAGCCACCTTCTGCAGGCCTTTGGCCATGGCTGCTGTCTGTGGCCCTGATGCCAGGAGGAGACAAGTGGCCCTTGCAGCCCTGGGGCCTCATGGCCTCCTTGTCCCTGCTCAGCAGCCTGGCAGGTGCCACCCCATGGTCCTGCCCTTGGC
>NW_020910814.1:0-70 GCF_003984885.1 Neopelma chrysocephalum | reverse complement strand
GGGGAGAAGCTGAAAGGCCCTGACAGAGCCACCTTCTGCAGGCCTTTGGCCATGGCTGCTGTCTGTGGCC
>NW_020910813.1:1016-2022 GCF_003984885.1 Neopelma chrysocephalum | reverse complement strand
CCCCCCAATTTATCCTGATACCCCCTCAAATTTATTCTGACCCCTAAATTTATCTTGACCCCCCCCAAATTTATCCGGAGCCCCCATATTTATCCTGACCCCCCCCAAATTTATCCCAGTGTATTTTGGGGGGCACTGGGCCTGTCCCAGTGCATTTTTGGGGGTCGCTGTGACCATCCCAGTGTATTTTGGTGTCCCAGCGTATTTTCGGGGATCCCAGTGTATTTTTTGGGGGTCCCTGTGCCCATCCCAGTGCATTTTGGGGGTCCCAGTGTATTTTTGGGGGTCCCAGTGCCCATCCCAGTGCATTTTGGGGGTCCCAGTGTATTTCTGGGAGGTCCCAGTGTGTTTTTGGGGGGTCCCAGTGCCCGTCCCAGAGCGTTTTGGGAGTGCCAGGTTTGGGGGAGCCCCTGGTACCGTCTCGATGAGCTTCCTGTTGTCGATGAGCTGCTGCTTGTCCTTGATCTCGTTGGAGGCCACCCATGTCTTGATCTGGTCCCACAGCCTCTGGGGGGCACAGGGGGGGTCAGGGGGACCCCCGGACCCCCAGGGACCCCTCAGAGACCCACAGAGACCCCCAGGGACCCACAGACCCCACAGAGACACTCACAGACCCCTTAGGGACACACAGAGACCCCCACAGACCCCACTGAGACCCACAGAGGCACCCACAGACCCCACTGAGACCCACAGAGAGACCCACAGGGACCCACAGACCCCACAGAGAACCACTGACCGCCCCAGAGACCCACAGAGAGACCCACAGACCCCCCAGAGAACCACAGGGACCCACAGAGCCCACAGAGACCCCCAGGGACCCCCAGAGAGACCCCATAGAGCCCCACAGAGCCTACAGAGCCTCACAGACCCCACAGAGACACCCCACAAAGACCCACAGAACCCACAGAGCCCCACAGATCCCTATAGAGACCTACAGACCCCTCTGGACCCCAAAAAATCCCTACAGAGCCCACCAGACCCCTAGAGGGACCCACACACCCACAGA
>NW_020910813.1:0-1006 GCF_003984885.1 Neopelma chrysocephalum | reverse complement strand
CCCCCCAATTTATCCTGATACCCCCTCAAATTTATTCTGACCCCTAAATTTATCTTGACCCCCCCCAAATTTATCCGGAGCCCCCATATTTATCCTGACCCCCCCCAAATTTATCCCAGTGTATTTTGGGGGGCACTGGGCCTGTCCCAGTGCATTTTTGGGGGTCGCTGTGACCATCCCAGTGTATTTTGGTGTCCCAGCGTATTTTCGGGGATCCCAGTGTATTTTTTGGGGGTCCCTGTGCCCATCCCAGTGCATTTTGGGGGTCCCAGTGTATTTTTGGGGGTCCCAGTGCCCATCCCAGTGCATTTTGGGGGTCCCAGTGTATTTCTGGGAGGTCCCAGTGTGTTTTTGGGGGGTCCCAGTGCCCGTCCCAGAGCGTTTTGGGAGTGCCAGGTTTGGGGGAGCCCCTGGTACCGTCTCGATGAGCTTCCTGTTGTCGATGAGCTGCTGCTTGTCCTTGATCTCGTTGGAGGCCACCCATGTCTTGATCTGGTCCCACAGCCTCTGGGGGGCACAGGGGGGGTCAGGGGGACCCCCGGACCCCCAGGGACCCCTCAGAGACCCACAGAGACCCCCAGGGACCCACAGACCCCACAGAGACACTCACAGACCCCTTAGGGACACACAGAGACCCCCACAGACCCCACTGAGACCCACAGAGGCACCCACAGACCCCACTGAGACCCACAGAGAGACCCACAGGGACCCACAGACCCCACAGAGAACCACTGACCGCCCCAGAGACCCACAGAGAGACCCACAGACCCCCCAGAGAACCACAGGGACCCACAGAGCCCACAGAGACCCCCAGGGACCCCCAGAGAGACCCCATAGAGCCCCACAGAGCCTACAGAGCCTCACAGACCCCACAGAGACACCCCACAAAGACCCACAGAACCCACAGAGCCCCACAGATCCCTATAGAGACCTACAGACCCCTCTGGACCCCAAAAAATCCCTACAGAGCCCACCAGACCCCTAGAGGGACCCACACACCCACAGA
>NW_020910812.1:404-10223 GCF_003984885.1 Neopelma chrysocephalum | reverse complement strand
CCTTGCAGGCTGCACACACCCCTCCTGCTTTCCCACCTCCCTCCCAGTAGCATTTCTAGACCCTCAGTGATGTCTCTGCACCAGCTCTGGCTGTTCCCTGAAACACAAAGCCATGGGCTGATCCTGACTCCCTCTGGGTGACCTCTTGCACCACAAGGGTCCCCAGTGAGTGATATTTCTTTTTCCTCACCTTCAGTCTGAACCTTCCACACTACTCTTTGTGGAGATTTCATTCTATTTCCAATACAGAGAAAAGCTCCATCCTGTCAGATCTCCTCTAGACCCTCTCCAGTTCTTCCTCTTTCCTCCAGAATAGGAAACCTCACAGTCAGACAGACCAGTCCAGATGTGGTGACAGCAGGGCTGAGTCCAGGGGGGTGACAACTCCCTTGTCTGGGTTCCCACACTCCCCCTAAGGCAGCCCCATGTGCAGTTGGCCTTAAATCAAAGGGCCATTCTGATTCTTTGTAATGTCCTGGAATCAAGTGGCACCGTGACACTGCAGGGCCTCATGGAACCAAAGGAATGCAGGGACACTGTGGAATCTCAGGGAACCAAGGGACCATTGTGACATGAAGGGTCTCTCTGGAACAAAAGGAACCCTGAGACATCTCAGAGCCTCCTGGAACCAAGGGGCCACTGTGCCTCCCCAGAACTCCATGGAATCAAGCAGAGTCGCTGCCTCCCCCCCGCCGCCACACGGACCGGAGTCGCCGGCTCTGCCCCGCTTGGACACCTCTGGAGTCAGCGTGTTCTTGGGCAGCACAACTGATCTCAGACCAGAGAGTTTCCCAGATGTTGCTTTGCCCCCTCTTTCCTGTGGTTTTGTATTTTGTTCTTTGTTCATTCAGTGGGAAAAGGGGGAAGGGAGGCACGTGTTGATCCCTGTTTTTATCTGTTTACAAAAGGGAGTTGGGGCAGGGGGGAGAGAGGAGGCAATTTCTCTCTCTGATGTTGCTTTGAACTCTTCTGTTGATATTGCTGTTTTTGCTGCTATATTTCTCATCAGTAAACTGTTATTTTTTTCACTTATACATCCTTGTATTTTGTCTCCCTGTAGTGGTGAGGAATAAAAGGGGAGTGAGTTCATTTTATTGGAGTTCTCGCCCCAATATGTGTCTGTAAACCAGGACAGGTTGCTCGAGGGCTCCCTGAAATTTGGCATCATTCACAAAAGACTTGAAAATACATTTTGTCCCATTGTAAGAGAGATAATAAAGATGTTCTCTAGTGGTGTTCAAGGGCTGGTCACTGAGGGATGTCACCAGGAACTTGCTGCCAAGAGGACTTTGTACCCTGGATTTTATTTGACACTCTTCATTCAGTCAACTTCCCACCCACCACATCTTCCACTTCTTCAGTCCAGCTCTCACCAGCCTGACCATAAGGAGACCACAGGAGACCATGTCAAGGGCCTTGATAAAGTCTGGGCACAAAACATCCCCTTCTTTTCCCTCCCACAGGGGTTCTGCAATCCCTACCTTGTCCTTCCCATGCCTGGGAATGGCTGCAGGAGGACTTGCCCTATCCCCTTCCCTGCTGAGCCTGAGCAGTCTGGAACTCTGCCAACCCTCCTTGCTGCCCTGTTTGCAGACTGGTTCCATGTCTGCCTTTGCCAAGGCCCCAGGAAGCTCTGGGATGGCTCTGGCCTTTCCAAGGGTTTGGGAGAGGTGTCCCAGTGACACTGCCCAGCCTTCCCAATATCCCTGACACCAAAATCTTTTCAACATCCCACACTTCCAGAGGAGTGCCCAGGACACAACACAGGTTGTCCTGGTGGTTCTGGAGAATGAGAAGGGATTTCTTCCTCCAGGCCAACCCCTCCAATTGGATTTGAGTGCAGCTGAAAGGTTTGCTCAGCATTTTGCCTGGTGCCTCCCTGCCCTGAAGGTTTGTGGCCATCAGGCTGGAGCTGAGGGGGTTGGGCAGGTGCCTGAGGAGGGTGTAGAACAAGGGCTGTGTCCAACTCTGCCAGGAGGGCTGTGCTGGGCAAGGCTGAGGAGGCTGCAGAAAACAGTGGCCCTGGGGAGGTGAGAGGAGCAGGTGGAGAGACCTTGTGCCTGCCACGCTGGGCAGGAGCTGCCCCAGGATGGCTGCTCTGAAGCACTCACAGGATGTCCCTATGAACAGGAGGGGAAGACTGGATTTAAAAGTGAAACCTGGAAAGCAGAGAGCAGGAGTGTCATGGTGTTACTGCAGGAGAGTTCCAGCCCTGGAGCAAGGTCACAGAAGAAGTGACCCAGGACATGCAGTGGCCTCAGAAGATCCCACAGCATCCTGGAGATGCTGGAAGGGAACCCAGCTCTGCTTCACAAGTTCCCAGGGCCTGTCCCTGCCTGTGCTCCAAGGGCTTCCAGCCCCCAGGACTGTGCTCAGAGAGCACTCAGGCCTTACAGCGAGAAAGGGGCTCAGGAGGACAGTGTGGAAGTGGCAAGAGAGCAGCTCTGCAAAGACCAAGCCCTGCTGCTCCCTGGCAGTGCTGCTGGGCTGGGATTATTGTCCCCTCCCCATTTGCAAATCCACCCTGTCCTACAGAAGGGTCTTGGACAAAGAAGGCACTGCAGGGTCCTTTATTTTCTTTAAATATTCAGCAAGCACAATTCATCATTTATACAGTCTCTGGGTCAAAATCAAAAGGTGGACACTAATTTAGAAAGCAGATACATAATAATATTTAATTGCACAGAAAATTATTGCAAGAACAACCCGATGACCTCCACGAAAAACCTGAGCAGGAAGGCTGGGCCATTAAGGAGTCCCATTCTGAATTCTATGCACCAGAAATCTGGCACTTTATTGCTCCTGAAAAATCATCATTTTCCTCAGGGCATCCTTGAGCTCCTGGTTCCTCAGGCTGTAGATGAAGGGGTTCAGTGCTGGAGGAACCACTGAGTACAGAACTGATAGTGCCAGATCCAGGGATGGGGAGGAGATGGAGGGGGGCTTCAGGTAGGCAAATGCGCCAGTGCTGAGGAACAGGGAGACCACGGCCAGGTGAGGGAGGCAGGTGGAAAAGGCTTTGTGCCGTCCCTGCTGAGAGGGGATCTTCAGCACAGCCCTGAAGATCTGCACATAGGAGAAAACAATGAAAACAAAGCAACCAAATACTAAAGAGCTGGAAAACAAGAGAAACCTGAGTTCCCTGATGTAAGAGTGTGAGCAGGAGAGCTTGAGGATGGGTGGGATTTCACAGAAGAACTGACCCAGGGCATTGCCCTGGCACAGGGGCAGAGAAAATGTATTGGCTGTGTGCAGCAGAGCATTGAGAAAGCCAGTGGCCCAGGCAGCTGCTGCCATGTGGGCACAAGCTCTGCTGCCCAGGAGGGTCCCGTAGTGCAGGGGTTTGCAGATGGCAACGTAGCGGTCGTAGCACATGATGGTGAGGAGGGAAACCTCTGCTGTGATGAGGAACATAAAGGAAAAGACCTGAGCTGCACATTCCATGTAGGAGATGGTTGTGGTGTCCCAGAGGGAATTGTGCATGGCTTTGGGGACAGTGGTGCAGATGCAGCCCAGGTCTGTGAGGGAGAGGTTGAGCAGGAAGAAGCCCATGGGGGTGTGCAGGTGGTGGTCGCAGGCTACGGCGCTGAGGATGAGGCCGTTGGCCAGGAGGGCAGCCAGAGAGATGCCCAGGAAGAGCCAGAAGTGCAGGAGCTGCAGCTCCCGCCTGTCTGCGAATGCCAGGAGGAGGAAGTGGGCCATGGAGCTGCTGTTGGACATGAGCTTCCCTTGCATATTAGTACTTGTCTGAGAAAAAAAAGGCAGTAACAAGTTATGGTGGATGTCTCAGAAAAAAATCCATTCCAGTCCTCATGTAAACCCCTCAAATCAACTTTTCTCTCTCACAAAGAATATGTGGCTGGTCCATTTTAGGAGCTCCATTGAGTGCTGGCTCTGAAAGCTCCAATGAGCAGGGGGCTCTCCTGATGCTCTGGAGGATTCAGTTCTGCCCTACAACAACAGATAAATAGGAACTGGGAGTGATGTTTGATGAGCTCCCCCCATGGTATTAAACAGCTTCTCATCATTGTCACTCCCAATTCACCCCATTGCAGAGCAGAGATGTGGGCAGATTTTTTTGGTTTTTTGCTTCCAGTTGCCCCACCAGAGGGAGTGGAATTTCTAAGGCAGAAATCCTTGGCATTTTTACTTCTGTCTATGAGGCACTTTGTGGGTCCTGTGAGACACAGAGATCATCCCTTCCTGCAGTGTGGGGCAGACAGTCTGTCCATCAGCCCTGCTCGCAGCTGCCCAAGGCTGGCACCTCTCTGAGCTGGAGGGCAAAGGCACCCAGGTGTTCCCCTGAGGAGAAACTGGACCCTGCTGGGAGCTGGTGACTCCAGATCTGCAAACTCCTCATCCTATCTCATCTCACCAAGGCAGATCTCAGCTCTGCCCTCCCAGCCAGGGGCACAGAGGGCTCATTCCAGCTGCCTGCACACACCTTCCAGCCCCACTGCCATGGCCTCAGTGCTGAGGGGCTGTGGGGAGCACAGAGCTGGAATGGGAGAGCTGTGCCCTTCGGGAAGGCAGCCTGAAGCACAGCAGGATCACCCAGGGAGAGAACTGCACGTCCTAAAGATGTTACATCCTGAATGAAGAGTCCTGCAGACTCTTTGTCCAGAGCTCCCACCTGAGCTGGGAACAAAGGCAGCATGAAGAGGAGGGGAAAGTGGAGACATTCCCCCCCACTCCTCTGGAGGCCCTACAGGGACAAACAGATGGGCAAAGGGAGTTTCCCCTCCTCAGGGCTCCACTACCAGAAAGGTAACTCAGGTCACTGAGCCCCTGGCCATGGAGGGAAAGGCTCTGCTGGGTGGTGGAGGAGATCAGGGGCTTGTTCTGGGCAAGAAATCAGCAGTGCAGGGGAGGGCCCAGAACTGCCCTAACCCCCTCCCAGGGCATTTCAGCAGCAGCTCCCTCTCAGTCTCTGCCCTGGGCTCTGCTGCCTGGAGCTGTCCCTGCCAGCAGCTGCTTCCCTGGGCCCAGGGCTGGGCCCTGGCAGTGCTGCCAGAGCCCATCCCAGCCCTGGGGGCTCAGCTCTGCCCTGCAGAGCCCTCCCAGCAGCACAGGGCACTGCCCGGAGTATCTCTGGCTGGGCAGGCTCTGATGGCAAAGTCAGAGCAACCCTGAGGAGGCTGGAAAAGTGACACTGATGCTGCCTGTAAGGCACCATGTGCTGATCTCTGATACTGCCTGGTTTATTCACCTCTGAACAGAGCAGATTTGGAATTGCAGTGCTGCCCTCTGAAATGAGACATTAATTTGTCCTTCCCATTACTCACAAGATAAGCAAGAGCACAGAACTTGAAGAATGGGTCACCCCCTCTGAGGCAGCCCCTGCCTTTCTGTGCTCATTGAAAACTCTCCTGTGAAATCTCCTCTTGTGCTCTCCAGCTGTGAGTAGCCCTGACTCATGGAGCACCTTATCCACATAAGGACTCAGCCCTCCAAGTCATTGTCCGTGCCCACAGCCCTTGTGCCCCAGCCCTGGGAGCAGCTCCCCGGGCCGGCTGAGAGCTGCCCCTGGCAGGCAGCAGAGTCCCTGCCCAGCACAGCGCCCTGGGCTGCAGGACCCTGCTCTGCCCCACAGCCCTGGGCACCCCCGGCTGCACCCCCAGCCTCACAGCTCTTCCAGAGGGCCCCAAAACAGCCCCCTGCTCACCCATCCCATCAGCTGGGGCTGGGTCAGCTTTAGGAGATGCCTCCAGGAGCTGCCCCTGCACTGCCCTGCAGCCACAGACTCACCGTGTGCAGCCCTGCCAAGATTCCTCCTGCAGGGAGCTCTCAGCCCTCCTGCCAGTGCTGAGTCCCTGGAAGCTCTGTGTGTGCCCTGCTGGTGTCCCTGAGCTGCCCTGGCAGTGCCCTCAGCCCTGCTGGGCTGTGCAGAGGAGCTGCTCACCAGCAGAGCTCTCTTTGAAGCTCTTCTTGCTTGCCAGGAGCTCCCTGTGTGCCAGGAGCCCGGCCCAGCTCAGCAGCACAGCAACAGCCCCAGGCATTTCATGACCCTCGGGGGGTTTGGTGTTGTTTACATGAGACTCAGTCCCTGAGAGGAAGTTCAAACAACTTTTCAAGAAGTCAAAGTGAGATGGAAACACTAAAGTTTCTTGTAGTGCTAATGAGTCTCACTGAGAGACACAACTGAGAACGTGTCCTTGGGTTCCAGTTAGAGCAGAAATCTGCAGACAGTGATGACAAGGATGGACAAGTAAGGGAAAGGTGGCTCTGATGCTGAATAAACCTTGACTTGTTTCCTTAATCCAGAGGACCAAGCCCTGACCCCCAGCCCCTGTCCCTGCCTCATTCCTCAGGGCTCTTCCTGGGGCACTGGGATGTGGGATGTGCAATGCCAAGGGCAGGACCATGGGGTGGCACCTGCCAGGCTGCTGAGCAGGGACAAGGAGGCCATGAGGCCCCAGGGCTGCAAGGGCCACTTGTCTCCTCCTGGCATCAGGGCCACAGACAGCAGCCATGGCCAAAGCCTGCAGAAGGTGGCTCTGTCAGGGCCTTTCAGCTTCTCCCCATCCCTCTCTCCTCTCCAGCCCAGGCTGTCCTACGGTGTCCTAGCCCTGCCCTTTTCCCTGCAGGCTGTCATCATCCCCCCAGCTGCCCCATCTCGCTGGCACCTTCCTGCACTGACATCTCTGCGTCCTCCCTGGCTCTTCCTGGACACCCAGAGCCTTGGGTTCATCCAGACTCCTCCTGGGTGATGTGTTCCACCACAGCACTGCCCTCACAGTGAAATTCTTTTCTCCTCATGCCAGTCTGGACCTCCCCATCTGCACTTGGCATTAATTCTTTCTTTCCCCTGCTGTTTTTCTGCTATGACAAAAGCATCCACCCGTCTCTGAAGCGAATCTTCAAGCACTCCCAGGGTTCTTCTCTACTGTCCTCTGTCTGCACACCACTGAACCAACAACTCTTTTGCCCCTGTAGAGTGGTCATATGTCTGAGACCTCCAAACCCCTTCGTGGGAGATCTCTGAGCACTCTCCAAGGTGTCTGCAGATGAAAACATGGTCTAAGATAGTCACAGGGATACGTTTTACCAAGGCCTGTAGTGGCAGAAAATGGGGCAATGGCTTTGAACTGAAATAGGGAAGCTTTATACTGGATAAAATGAAGAAATACTTACCAATTTTGCAAGAACTGCAACAGAAGAGGATGTCCCATCCCTGAATTTGTCCAAGGTCAGGAACTTAGAGCAGCGTAAACTAGTGAAAACTTGGACCACATGAGTTTTTATGTCCCTTCCAGCCAAACCATTCTGTGATTATTTGAGTCCCAAACTCCTTCTCCAAAGAATTTTTATTGCTAGGACATGAATTACCATGTTTTTGGAGAAGCCACTGAAAACCCAAAAGGTAAAAAATCAATTCAAATAGAGTTCCAAAATCTCTGTGTGAAAGTTTCACCAAATGGCTCAATGGCAGAGCCTCCCAGGATGACCTTGCCAGTTGATACTTGTCTGATACTTATGATGGGCAACAAGAAAGCACATTTGGGGACTGGGCAAGACTTGTGGTGGGATCTCTAGGGAAGAATCAGAGGAAGGGAAATGGTGAGATCACGGTATTTTGTGAAATAATGGCTATGAGAAAAGAGAGAGAAAAGGGGATGAAAACGCTGGTCATGTTAAACAGGAGGATGCTCAAGACACTTCCCAGGCCATGCCCTGACACTGATCTCCACAGCCTGTTAAGTTTACAACGCACAAGGGGATGATCTGTTTGACATTCTGCACTAGGCATCACTCGGATATGACGAACATCGCGAACATTTCTCTGTTGCACCAAAACATAGTCAATGAGGTGCCAATGCTTGGATCGAGGATGCATCCAGGTTGTCTTCTATCTATATTATATTATCTAATACTATCTGCATTAGGGGGGTCTTTTCCAAATGAGTCTGGGGGCATCCTTCATCCTCCTCCTCCTCAGTCTCTCCCTCAAGCAACCTTGGAGGACAATTAGCCAATCACAGAACACCAATAAAACAGTTTATACAAGAAGATCTCTCTCCAAGGACGAGGTACCCGTTTATCAGTGCTTGTTTTCTCAAAACTTGGCAGGGAAAGAACAAAACTTTTCCAGTTGTCTGGGCCAAACACAGACCAAAAGTATCAGCATAAATTCACCCTGATACACATGGCAACCACCATACATTCCCATTGCTATGGTCAGTTACCATGGCAACAGTCTTACATTCCCATTGTTACAGTCAGTTACCATGGCAACCATCATACATTCCTGTTTCAATGGTCAGATACCATGGCAACCATCATACTTCCCACTGGTACAGTTGATTACTATGGCAACCATCACACATTCCAGTTGCTACGGTCAGTTACCATGGCAACCATCATAGTCTTATTAATATGGTTGGTTACCATGGCAACCATCACACATTGCCATTGCTATGGTCATTTACCATGGCAACCATCATGCATTCCCATTGCTACGGTCAGTTACCATGGAAAACATCATACTTCCCATTGCTACACTCAGTTACCATGGTGACCATCACACATTCCTGTCATTACGATCGTTACAATGGCAACCACCACGCTTTCAACTGCTACGGTCAGTTACCATTGCAACCACGATACATTCCCATTGCTATGGTCAGTTACCATGGCAACAATCATATATTCCCATTGCTATGGTCGGTTACAATGGCAACCAGCATACATTCCAATTGTTACGATCAGTCACCATAGAAAATATCATATCTCCCATTGCTACAATCAGTTATTATGGCAACCATTGTACTTCCCACTGCTACAGGCAGTTACCATGGCAAACAGCATACATTCCAATTGCTACAGTCAGTTACCATGACAACCATCATACATTCCCATTACTACGGTCGGTTACCATGGAAACCATCATACAGTCCCGTTCCTACAGTCAGTTACCAGGGCAACCATCATAATTCCCACTGCTATGGTCAGTTAATATGGTAACCAGCATACTTTCCCGTTGCTATGGGTAATTACAATGGCAGCCATCATATTTCCCACTGGTACAGTCGGTTACCATGGCAACAATCCCTTGCTATGGTCAGTTACCATGGCAACCATCAGAAATTCCCATTCCTGCAGTTGGTTAGTATAGCAACTATAATACTACCCACTGCTACAGTCAGTTACCAGGGCAACCACCATACAGTCTCATTGCTACGGTCAGTTACCATGGCAAAAATCATACATACCCATCACTATGGTCAGTTACCATGGCAACCATAATACATTCCCATTGCTACAGTCAGATACTGTGGCAACCATCATAGACTCGTGTTCCTTCGGTCAGTTACCATGGCAACCATCTTACATTCCCATTGTTACAGTCAGTTACCATGGCAACCATCATATATTCCTGTTGCTATGGTTGGTTACCATGGCAACCATTATGCATTGCCATTCCTATGGCTGGTTACCATGGCAACCATCATACATTCCTGTTTCTATAGACAGTTACCATGGCAAGGATCATACGTTCCCATTGCTACGGTTTGTTACCATGGCAACCGTTATACAGTCCCATTGCTATTGTCAGTTACCATGGCAATCATCACACCTTCCTAGCTCTGTGGTCAGTTATTATGGCAACCTCTTGGTTCCTCTTGGAGACAAGCAGATGCAGATGACTTGGGGCTGCAGCTCCTCCTGCCTGAGCCCCACACACAGGGTATTGGGGCCCGTCTGGCTGCAGCCCCTCAGCGGGGGCACCGCGGGCAAGAACAGACTTGCAGCGGGGAAAGCTGCTCTGAAAGCCCCGAGAGCTGGGGTGTGCAGAGGCTTTGCTGACAATGGCCTTGG
>NW_020910812.1:0-304 GCF_003984885.1 Neopelma chrysocephalum | reverse complement strand
CTGATCCCTGAGGAGATCAGCACATGCTGCTGAAATGCTGGGGGAGACAAGAGCCAGCAGAGGGAGGAAACAAGTGTGGACAGCCTGGGCTGATGTGCTTTGGACTTGTGCCTGGCCCGGCCTTGGCTGGGCAGAGAAGGGACAGCCTTTGTGTCCCTGCAGGGCTGGGATTCACTCCCTGCCCCAAAGGCACCCAATGTGTCTGAGAAGCCCTGGGTGGTGCCTGTCCCACAACTGCTGGGAATGGGGACGGGCTTCCTGCACAGGCCCTGTGCTGTCCATGGCAGCTGCTGCACTTGTGCTG
>NW_020910811.1:346-825 GCF_003984885.1 Neopelma chrysocephalum | reverse complement strand
GGGGGGGGCAACAGGATTTGGGGGGGCAACGGGGTTTAGGGGGGGCAATAGGATTTGGGGGGGCAACGGGGTTTATGGGGGGCAACAGGATTTAGTGGAGCAACGGGGTTTATGGGGGGCAACAGGGTTTATGAGGGGCAACAGGATTTAGGGGGGCAACGGGGTTTATGGGGGCAATAGGATTTGGGGGAGGGCAACGGGGTTTATGAGCGGGGGGGACACACAACAGGCTCTGGGAGGGACAACAGGCTGGAGGGGGGGAAATGGGGTCTGGGAAGGGGGACACACACAACAGCCCCGGGGGGGCAAGGGGGGCAACAGCTTTTGGGGGGGCAACAGGCTCCAAAGAGGGGGGCAACAGGCTCGGGGGGAGGCAAAAGAGGCTCGGGGGAGGGACACGCAACAGCCCCCGCGGGAGGGGCAACAGGATCCGCGATGGGGGCAATAACCCCGCGAGGGGGACACAGCCCCGGGGGGGG
>NW_020910811.1:0-246 GCF_003984885.1 Neopelma chrysocephalum | reverse complement strand
GGGCAATAGGATTTGGGGGAGGGCAACGGGGTTTATGAGCGGGGGGGACACACAACAGGCTCTGGGAGGGACAACAGGCTGGAGGGGGGGAAATGGGGTCTGGGAAGGGGGACACACACAACAGCCCCGGGGGGGGAAGGGGGGCAACAGCTTTTGGGGGGGCAACAGGCGCGAAAGAGGGGGGCACCAGGGGGGGGGGGACAATCCCGGCGCCGTGTCTCGCCCCCCCCTTCCCCCGCACCCAGC
>NW_020910810.1:194-958 GCF_003984885.1 Neopelma chrysocephalum | reverse complement strand
GAGTGGCACCAGCATTACCCAGAAGAAGGTCTCCATCCCACTCATTAGTTCCCCGTGGAAGGTGTGTCTGTGCCACCGGGGGCTGGGTAATGACTGGGGGGTTGCAGAAACACAACCCCCCTCATTTCAGCCTGTTCCTCACCCTGCCTGTGACTGGCACAGCCTGTAATAACCCAGCGGGCACCCACTCCCACACGGGGCTGCAAAAAAAGGCAAGGAATTACCCTTGGAGCTTCCAATTCCTTGGCTTCAAAAATTCCCCCAGCTGATGGTGCTGTGGATTTCCACAGGAGCGACTCCAGCTCTTCATTTTCCCCCTGGAAAGGTGGGATCCCACACTCCTTCCCACCCTGCTGGAGTCATCCAGCAGCAGCTGAACTCCTCTGGAAAGGGTTTTACATGTTTTAGTTGTCCGTGAGTGGTACCCAAGTTAATTCACTGTAATTAATGTGGCCCCTGTTTGTTGGTCTGATTTCCCGTTGAGGTAACACCAGGAGCTCCAAACACGCAGGGACCAACACCAGGAGCTCCAAACACACAGGGACCAACACCAGGAGCTCCAAACACACACACAGAGACCAACACCAGCAGCCCCAAACACACAGGGACCAACAGCAGCATCCCCAAACCCACACAGCAGCTCCAAAAACACACAGGGACCAACATCAGCAGCCCCAAAAACACAGGGACCAACATAAGCAGCCCCAAAAACACAGGGACCAACATAAGCAGCCCCAAACCCACACAGCATCTCCAAACAAACA
>NW_020910810.1:0-94 GCF_003984885.1 Neopelma chrysocephalum | reverse complement strand
GTTGGTCCCTGTGTGTTTGGAGTTGCTGGTGTTGGTCCCTGTGTGTTAGGAGCTCCAAACACACAGGGACCAACATCAGGAGCTCCAAACACAC
>NW_020910809.1:0-449 GCF_003984885.1 Neopelma chrysocephalum | reverse complement strand
TGTCCCCCTCTGTGGCACCGGGTGGCTCAAAGCTGAAGGGGGGGGGGTCAAGTGCAAGTTGCCTTCTGAAGTGTGTGTCCCTAAGGAGGACACTTGCCTTACTATTGCTTATTATTTGTAACATCTTATAGATCTATCATACAACAGCTAAGGATGGATTCTATAGAATATGTGCCATAGATATGATACAGAATATATCTGATTATTGCTTTATCTGCCTGCCCAGACAGATATTGAGTATGCAGAGAGATTGTATTTGAGGGATATGTTCCTCTCAATACCCTGTTAGCTCCACTCCCAAGGCCAGCAAATTCCTGAAGCTCCCACTTCTGTGCCCTGCAGGTTTTGGCAGATTTGCAAGAGCAGGGGAATCATTCCCTGCAGCCCCTTTGCACTGTAGGAAATGGGAGCACTGTGCACATCCTGCTGCCTCCAGATTCCATTCTGGG
>NW_020910808.1:432-653 GCF_003984885.1 Neopelma chrysocephalum | reverse complement strand
GGGCTGGGGGAGCTGCTGGAGCTGGAATATTTTGGGAATATCTATTTCTCCTTCACCTGAAATGCCCCCCAAAACTTCCTTTGGGGAATCCTGTGCGTGGGAGCTGCCTCCCAGCTCTCCCCATCCATCAGGCCCTCCCTGGGCGCTCCCATCCATCAGAAAGAGTGGAAGCAAAACATTTTTATTGATCTTGGCTTTTCCCTCGATTCTCCGTGTTCCTC
>NW_020910808.1:0-422 GCF_003984885.1 Neopelma chrysocephalum | reverse complement strand
ACGACATGTTCACGTTAGATCTCGCTGTTGATTGCTGGAGTCACTTCGAGTTAATTACGGAGTTAATTACCAGCTAATAACTTTGTTGCTAATAGCTGGAACGGATTTTGGGCGAGAGAGTTGTCAGGAGGGGCTGATTGGAAGGTCTCTCGGGCAGGATCCTCCTCACAGAAACGGAGACACTGAAGGCAAACGATTCCAATCTTCGTTTTCTTTGATGAACGGTAAATTATTCTAATATCCTTCACCATTGTGTTCGCTCATTATCTGTGGGTAATTAGAAGTGAAGAGCTGCAAAGCTGCCTGGGTTGCAGATAGGAGGCCGTGGCAATTGTGTTCTCTTGATTCTTGATGCTGGGAGATTGGATTTTTATCCCTCATCTCTTGCTTCCCTTCCCCAACTGCACAGCACCAAAAACAAC
>NW_020910807.1:363-666 GCF_003984885.1 Neopelma chrysocephalum | reverse complement strand
ATGGGGTTTGGGGGTCCTGGGGAAGCAGCCACACCCTGGGGAGGGGGGTGGTCCTTGGGGAAGGGGGGGGTCTCCCAGGGAAGGGGGTTCTCAGGGAAGGGGGGCCCCAGGGAAGGGGGGGGGGGGGGGGGGCCCCTCAGAGCAGTGGGGTCCCCCAGGGAAGGGGGTTCTCAGGGAAGGGCTGAGGCCGGGGGCGATGGTTCCTTGGACAGTGACTAAAAGCAGAATGAGGGGAGTTTTCTACCAGCCCAGGCTTCAAAATAAATTAAGGGTGGGTTGGGGGGGGGCACAGCCTAATGAATT
>NW_020910807.1:0-263 GCF_003984885.1 Neopelma chrysocephalum | reverse complement strand
GGGAGGGAGGGGGGATATGGGGTTTGGGGGTCCTGGGGAAGCAGCCACACCCTGGGGAGGGGGAGGGTCCTTGGGGAAGGGGGGGGTCTCCCAGGGCAGGGGGGTCTCAGGGCACAAGGGGGGGTCTCCCAGGGAAGGGGGTTCTCAGGGAAGGGGGTTCTCAGGGAAGGGGGTTCTCACAGAAGGGGGTCCCCAGGGAAGGGGGTTCTCAGGGCAGGGGGGTCTCCCAGGGCACTGGGTCCCAAGGTCAGGGGGTCCCCAGG
>NW_020910806.1:0-466 GCF_003984885.1 Neopelma chrysocephalum | reverse complement strand
CCACGTCGGTCACTCGTTCATGGCCGTGTCCCTCCTCAGCCTGTCCCGGACCACGATGTCCAGCACGTCCTGCAGCCCCTCACAGGCGTGCTGAGCCACGTCCCGGTGTCCCCATTGTCCCCATTGTCCCGATTGTCCCCGTGGCATCCCCGTGGCGCGTCCCCATGTCTGTCACTCGTTCATGGCCGTGTCCCTCCTCAGCCTGTCCCTGACCACAATGTCCAGCACGTCGTGCAGCCCTCACAGGGGGCCATGTCCCAGTGTCTCCAGTGTCCCCATTGTCCCCATGGTGCGTCCCCACGTTGGTCACTCGTTCATAGCCGTGTCCCTCCCCAGCCTGTCCCTGACCACGATGTCCAGCACGGTGTGCAGTGTCCCCATTGTCCCCATTGTCCCCCTGGCGTCCCCGTGGCGCGTCCCCACGTCGGTCACTCGTTCATGGCCGTGTCCCTCCTCAGCCTGTCCC
>NW_020910805.1:0-1029 GCF_003984885.1 Neopelma chrysocephalum | reverse complement strand
GAACATGGGACACTGCGGAACCTCATGGAATCAAAAGGACCCCGGGACTTTGTGGAACGTCAAGGGGCCAGTGTGACATCCCAGAACCTTTTGGAACCAAAGGGAACCAATGGGACATTGAGGAATCTCATGGAATCAAGGGTCCATTGTGACCTTGTGGAACCTCCCAGAATCAAGGGTCCATTGATTCACTGAGGAAAATGATGGAATCAGTGAGCCATTGTCACCACCATACATTCCTATTGCTATGGTCAGTTACCATGGCAACCATCATACCATCCCATTGCTAGAGTCGATTACCATGGTAACCAGCATACTTTCCACTACTACAGTCAGTTACCATGGCAACCATCATAAATGCCCATTGCTACAGCTAGTTACCATAGCAACCATCATACATTCCTATTGCTATGGTCAGTAATCATGCCAACAATCATACATTCCTATCGCTCTGATCAGTTACCATGGCAACCATCATACAGTCCCATTGCTACAGTTCGTTACCATGGCAACCAGCATACATTCTCATTTGCACTGTCAGTTACCATGGCAACCATCATACCAGTGCTACAGTTCGTTACCATCATGCATTCCCGTTGCTACGGTAAGTTACCATGGCAGCCATCATACATTCTCATTGCTATGGCAAGTTACCATGGCAAGCACTGTACATTCCCATCGCTATGGTCACTAACCATGGAACCATCATACATCCCCATTGCTACAGTCGGTTACCATGGAAACCACCATATTTCACACTGGTACGGTCAGTTAGCATGGGAACCACCATACATTCTCATTTCCATGGTCAGTTACCATGGCAACCATCATACAGTCCTATTGCCAGCCTTAGTTACCATGGCAACCATCATACATTCCCATTGCTACAGTCAGTTACAATGGCAACCAGCACACTTCCCACTGGCAGTTGGTTACCATGGAAACCATCACATTTCCCCCTGCTACGGTCAGTTACCATGGCAAATATAATACATTCCAATTGCTACGGTCAGTTAGTTTGGTAACCAT
>NW_020910804.1:0-349 GCF_003984885.1 Neopelma chrysocephalum | reverse complement strand
CAAATCACCCAAAAAAACCGATAAAAAACTGACCCAAATCTCCCCAAGAAAGGACCCAAACTCCCCCCAAAATCACCAAAAACTGACCCAAAACGGACTCAAATCACCCCAAAAAATGACCCAGAACTGACTCAAATCTACCCAAAAAATGACCCAAAACTAACTCCAATCTCCCCAAAAATGACCAGAAAATGATTCAAATCTCCCCAAAAATGGGCAGAAAATGACTCAGTCTCCCAAATAATGACCCAAATCTGACTCAAATCTCCCCAAACAATGTCCAAAAAATCACCCAAAACTGACTCAAATCTCCCAAAAAATCACCCAAAACTGACCCAAATCTCCCCAA
>NW_020910803.1:0-763 GCF_003984885.1 Neopelma chrysocephalum | reverse complement strand
AAAAAAATGACCAAAAACTGACTAAAATCTCACCAAAAAATGTTCAAAAAATGACTCAAATCTCCCCAAAAAATCACCCAAAACGGACTCAAATCTCACCAAAAAATCACCCAAAACGGACTCAAATCTCCCCAAAAAATCACCCAAAACGGACTCAAATCTCACCAAAAAATCACCCAAAACTGACTGAAATCTCCCCAAAAAATCACCCAAACATTTCCAAAAGATGACCCAAAGCAGACTCAAATCTACCCAAAAAAGGACCAGAAACTTCCCAAAAAATCACCCAGAAGTGACTCAAATCTCCCCAAAAAATCACCCAAAACTGACTCAAATCACCCCAAAAGATGACCCAAAACTGACTCAAATCTCACAAAAAAATGTCCAAAAAATCACCCACAACTGACTCAAATCTCCCCAAAAAAGGACCAGAAAATGATTCAAATCACCCCCAAAAAATGATAAGAAACTGACCCAAATCTCCCCAAAAAATCACCCAAAACTCCCCAAAAAATCACCAAAAACTGACACAAATCTCCCAAAAAATGACCCAAATCTTTCCAAAAAATCACCAAAAATGGACTCAATTCTCCCCAAAAAATGACCCACAACTGACTCAAATCTCCCCAAAAAATGATCCAGAACTGACTCAAATCTTCCCAAAAAATCACCAGAAAATGACTCAAATCTCCAAAAAAAAGGACCAGAAAATGACTCAAATCACCCAAAAAAACCGATAAAAAACTGACCCAAATCTCCCCAA
>NW_020910802.1:0-1105 GCF_003984885.1 Neopelma chrysocephalum | reverse complement strand
GCTCTCGCCTGCCCTTTGTGCACCTCGCTCGGCTCTACGCGCACAGATGGGGTTCCCGGGCCCAACGCCTACGGTCTGGTAGGAATGCTCAACTGAATCAGATTTTTGCCCTCGACCGGCCCCGGGACACCAGGACGCCTGCCCACGAACGATGACCCTTTTTGCTCAGAAGGAGGGGCCTGACGCTCCGGCTCTCACCTCCACTTTGTGCACCTCGCTCGGCTCTACGTGCGCAGAAGGGGATCCCAGTCCCCTCGCCTCCGGTCTTGGAGGAATTCTCAACCGTATCCGATTTTGGCCCTCGGCCAGCCCAGGGAGGCCAGGACACCTACTCGCAAACGACGGCCCTTTTTGCCCTGAAGGAGGGGCCTGACCCTCCGGCTCTCGCCTGCCCTTTTTGCGCCTTGTTGGGCTCTACACGCGCAGATGGGGCTCCCGGCCCCGGCGACTCCTGTCTGGGAGGAATGTTCGACCGTATGCAATTATACTTTCCGGACGACTGGCGCACCCGCCTGCAAACGACGGCCCTTTTTGCCCAGAAGGAGGGGTCTGACCCGCCGGTTCTCGCCTGCCCTTTGTGCGCCTTGCTCGGCTCTACGCGTGCAGCCGGGGATCCTGGCCCCGGCGCCTCTGGCCTGGGAGGAATCCTCGACCGTATCCGATTTTGGCCCTCGGCCGGACCCGGGACGCCACGACGCCTGCCCGCAAACAACGGCCCTTTTTGCCCAGAAGGGGGGACCTGACCCTCCGGCTCTCGCCTGCCCTTTGTGAGCCTCGCTCGGCTCTAAGGGCCCAGATGGGGCTTCCGGCCCCGGCGCCTCCGGTCTGGGAGGAATGCTCGACCATATCCGATTTTGGATCCCGGGAAACCCCGGGGCGCCCAAGAAGTCTACCCTCAAACAACGGCTCGTTTTGCCCAGAAGGACGGACCTGACCCTCTGGTTCTGGCCTGCACTTTGTGAGCCTCGCTCGGTTCTACGCGCGCAGATGGGGCTCCCAGCCCCCTCGCCTCCGGTCTGATAGGAATCCTCGACCGTATCCGATTTTGGACCTCGGCCAGCACCGGTCCGCCCAAGGCATCTGCCCGCCAACGACGGCCTTTTTT
>NW_020910801.1:0-618 GCF_003984885.1 Neopelma chrysocephalum | reverse complement strand
TCCGGAGGAGCGGACGGTGCCAGGGGTTGGGATCTGTGCAGCCGTGCCAAAAAACTGCGGATTCCTTGTGGAAAAGGGGCAGGGAGGCGACCGAGGGAAGGCAGAGGGAACGGCAGGGCCGGGGCAGCTCCGCGGGACAGATGTGCTGGGAGATAAGATTGGCCCGGGGCGGCCTTATCAGGGACAAACAGGGAGGCAGGAGCGGGTCTGCTCCGGCTGATGGGGGACTTTGCTCCCGAGGAAACGGGGCCGAGCGCTCGGAGGGTGTTTATGGCCGCCGGAGGACGTGCAGGGAGCAGCACCCGGAGCGGCCCCTGCCCGTCCCACGGGAGGATTCCTGGAAAAGTGCTGCTGCAGGGATCCCACAGGGAGTGCCCTGCCTGCCCCCCTGGATGTGCCCGAGGGGTCGGGGGGCTCCAGGGGGGTGATGGCCCTGGCTGGCACCACGTCCCCCATTCGAGGGCACTGCTGGAAGGGTCTCAGGTCCCTGGAAAGGAACATTTCACAGGGGCCTGCAGTGATAGGACAAGGGGGAACAGCTTTGGGCTGAAAGAGGAGGGATTTTGGGATATCCGGAGGAGCGGACGGTGCCAGGGGTTGGGATCTGTGCAGCCGTGC
>NW_020910800.1:0-1627 GCF_003984885.1 Neopelma chrysocephalum | reverse complement strand
ACAGTACAGAGCAGACAAAGCAACACTAACAATAACATTATGCTGTCCTTAACATCAAAGGGGAACTCAATATTTTCAAAAGCTGTTGTACCAGGTCTGAAGGGGAAGAAGGAGGTGAGAGGCTGGAAACAACCATTCCCCATTGTTCCCCCAAAGGGCTGGGTGCGATTTTTAATGAGGTCCCAGAGGTAGCAACCTAAACCAGGACAGGTAAACAGGACTGAATACACATTTACAATGAAACTCATTGCTTCTGATGTTACGATGACATAAACATAGTATACTAATAAAGAAATTTGGATCCCTCTCCCTGGTCTTAAAGAGAGCATTAAAATAGGCAAATAGTTCCCCATCTGCGGAAATATGAACATGCCCAGATACAACACCCACGTGAATGCACCAAACAACATGGTGATCGGGGAGTTTCTATATCCAAATACACAGATGCTTAAAATGAAATTGTGATTCTGACTTCTCTCTCTCTGCCCCGCTTTGGGCGCCAAAAATGTGCTGGTTTAAAAGTTAACCAGCAAGGGAAAATGAACTCAATTCAAAAGAGAGATTTATAAGTCAGAATAACAATTTATTAAAATAATGCAACAAGTACAAGTATACAGACAGACAATTGGTTTTAACCCACAAAACCCAAATGTACAACCCAGCACCCTAGGGTATGAACAAGAGTGGTGTACCTTGGCCCACCCCCGAGTCCAAAGCAAAGGGAGAGGGGATAAACCTGCTGGTGGGAGAGCTGCTGCAGTCTGGTCAGAAGTGGTGATTGCAGTCCAGTCGAGGGTGGTGGTCTCAGTCTGGTTGAACGCAGTGGTCTGCAGTCTAGTTGAAGGCAGTGGTCTGCAGTATTCCTCTGGATCCCACGAGAGGTGGCAAGGTTCTGAAACTCCCAGTTATATACTCTCCAGTTCAGGCGGGAGTGCTCAGTCCCTCCCTCAGAGTAGGGAATTCCATAAAAGGGCATGCGGATGCTCAGTCCCTCCTCCATAAAAGGGTATCAGAGCGGGGAATTCCATAAAAGGGTATCAGAGCGGGGAATTCCATAGAACGGTACAGGAACATCTTCCCACCTTGCAGGCCTCTACTGACAACAGTTTTTGGGAAATGGCATGGAGGCTATAGAATACACAGTTTTGGGTTACACCCATCCAGTGATGAATTGGTCCCAGCCGTTCTAACCAGGTGTGCTGGTTTGAAAGTTAACCAGCAAGGGAAAATGAACTCAATTCAAAAGAGAGATTTATAAGTCAGAATAACAATTTATTAAAATAATGCAATAAGTACAATTATACAGACAGACAATTGGTTTTAACCCACAAAACCCAAATGTATAAACCAGCACCCTAGGGTATGAACAAGAGTGGTGTATCTTGGCCCACCCCCGAGTCCAAAGCAAAGGGAGAGGGAATAAACCTGCTGGTGGGAGAGCTGCTGCAGTCTGGTTAGAAGTGGTGATTGCAGTCCAGTCGAGGGTGGTGGTCTCAGTCTAGTTGAAGGCAGTGGTCTGGAGTCTTCCTCTGGATCCCACGAGAGAACCTCAAGGCTCTGAAACTCCCAGTTATATACTTTCCAGTTCAGGCGGGAGTGCTCAGTCCCTCCCTCAGAGTAGGGAATT
>NW_020910799.1:0-761 GCF_003984885.1 Neopelma chrysocephalum | reverse complement strand
AGGAATTCAGCCCCAAATTCTGGGAACTCAACCCCAAATCCCGGGAATTTAACCCCAAATCCCGGGAATTCAACCCCAAATCCCAGAAACTCAACCCCAAATCCCGGGAATCCAACCCCAAATCCCGGGAATTCAGCCCCAAATCCCGGGAATTCAACCCCAAATCCCGGGGATTCAAGCCCAAATCCTGGGAATTCAACCCCAACTCCCAGGAATTCAACCCCAAATCCCGGAAACTCAACCCCAAATCCCGGGAATCCTACCCCAAATCCCAGGAATTCAACCCGGGATTTAGCCTGGGGATTGCCAGGATCTGCATCTCCAGGGGTTTTTCCTTCCCAAAAAAAACATCCCCAGGATCTGCATCTCCTGGGTTTTCCCTTCCCACACAAACTCCCAGGATCTGCATCTCCAGGGGTTCCTCTTCCCACAAAAATTCCCAGGATCTGCATCTCCAGAGGATTCTTTTCCCAGGACCTGCCACCCGGGCTGGGGTGGGATTGGGATGCAGAATTCCAGGTTTAAAGCGGATTTTCGTGTTGATTTTGGTCCCCTCTTGGCCCCGTTCGCTGTCCAGGGACAAACCCCAGCCCTCCCCCCTGGATGGGGGTGGGATTGGGATGCAGAATTCCACCCCTGCCACCTGGATTGGGATGCAGAATTCCCTCTGAAGTTGCTTTTCCTGGCCCCTCCCCTCCGATCCCGGTGTTTTATCCTGGAATTTCTCCTCCTCAGCTTTTGTGTGTGTGTAAATAGCGACT
>NW_020910798.1:0-427 GCF_003984885.1 Neopelma chrysocephalum | reverse complement strand
AAAAGAGGGAGACTTGGGAAAAATGAGGGAGATTGGGAAAAAAGATTGGGGAAAAAATGATTTGGCAAAAAAAAAGGGAGAATTGGATAAAAAGAGGGAGATTTGGGAAAAAGGGATTGGGGAAAAAATGATTTGGGAAAAAAGAGGGAGATTTTGGGGAAAAAGATTGGGAAAAAAAAGATTTGGGGAAAAAAGGGAGATTTGGGAAAAAAAGAGGAGATTTGGATAAAAAGAGAGACTTGGGAAAAAAGGAGAGATTTGGGGAAAAAAGATTGGGAACAAAAGATTTGGGGAAAAAAGAGGGAGATTTGGGGGAAAAATGGGGAAAAAAATTCGGGAAAAAAGAGGGAGATTGGTAAAAAAAGAGGGAGATTTGGATAAAAAGAGGGAGACTTGGGAAAAATGAGGGAGATTGGGAAAAAAGATT
>NW_020910797.1:0-838 GCF_003984885.1 Neopelma chrysocephalum | reverse complement strand
ACTTCTATTACCTATAAAACTTGTAAGGCTTACAAAATTAGAAAAATAAAAAAAAATTAGGGGGCTTGAGGCATCAAATTTCACAGCTCCAGGGAGAAAACTGTTTCCCCCCACGACACTCAGTTATTGTACCTGCCTCTTGTGTGTCTTATTGTCCACATCTGAGGTTGTTGGGGAGCGATTGTCCTAAGAACTGTTGACTCCCCACAGGGCGAGGGGTGGAGAAAAAAACTCCTCCAGCTGAGCAATGTCTACTTTGCACTTGTCACCTGTCTGCAATGCTACTGAGCTCTTTGCTGTAGTCTAGGAGTTTTTCAGTGTTAGACTTTTCCTGCAGCAGGTGCATGAGATGGGATGTGATATACCCATTCAATACCATGCTCCTGTGCCCAAGTGGCCACTAGACTGTTCTTGAAATGAGTCCCATTGTCTGACTCAATGCACTCTGGAGTGCCATGTCTGCACAGGACCTGCTTCTCAAGGCCTAGAATGGTGTTTTGGGCTGTTGCATGTGGTACTGAATATTTCCAGCCATCCTGTGGTTGCTTCCTTGGTGGGTCCGTGGTAATGTGATACAATCCACCTGCCAGGCCTCTCCATACTTATACTTCTCCCAGCCTCCACCATACCAAAGGGGCTTCAACCTTTCTGCCTGCTTCATAGCAGCACAGTCACGGATAACTTGAGAGACAATATAATAACCTTTACTAACTGGTGAAATAACTCAGTGTCATGGTTTCAGAGCCCCAAAATCCAATTCCCTAGTCCCAGACAAAGGTTGCTCCACCACAGTCATGTCGACAAAGTGCAGGAGCCTTCGTGACAGTCTGGTATCTTC
>NW_020910796.1:0-7493 GCF_003984885.1 Neopelma chrysocephalum | reverse complement strand
TGCCCTCAGTGTCCTCACACACCTTCAAATCAAGGCCCTTCCCCATCTTCATTACCCTCCTTTGGACACTCTCTAATGGCTCAATCTCTTCCTTCCATTGTGGTGTCCAAGACTGAGCTCCTGCTGATTCCACAGGAGAGGGCACCTCAAATGCTCTGTTGGCCAAGGTTGTGTCCATCACACCCCACATTCCCACAGAAGCTGCACGTGAAGATGTGTTTTGCTCCAGGAGAGAGTAGACAGATGTCACCTGGATCTCAAGCCCTGCAAGAAGCAGAAGCTCCTTGAGCAGGTCCCCAAGAGGCCACAGCTGAGCTCTCCTTGTCCCTGCTTTGCCCACCAGCACAGGTTGTTTGTGCAGTCAGTGACACGTTGTGTCTGCCCACATCTCCCCTCCAGGCTCTCGCCTTCCACGGAGGGTGGATGTCTTGGGGAGAGTGCCCCAGATCCAACAGAGTCCTGTGGCTCAGGCTCTGTTTGCTGTTATTGCTGCTTTCAAGTGGAAAATTGCTCTAATAGCAGCCCTTTCTCCCCACACAGCAGTGTGCACGTTGGGACAGTGTTCTGGGAGGGCCATCAGCAGCCACTGGCACAGGGAAGTGACAGATGCTGTCTGCAAATAATGAGCTGAAGCAGTTTCCTTTGGAAGGGAACTTAAGCAAAGTTCCTTTGAGTTTGAAAAGCCAAAGAGGTTCCCATTTGTCCTGCTCTGGAAAGGCACATTCTATCGGCTCACATGGCATAATTATTTTTTAACTGTTTCTCTCACACAGATTTCTCTGGAGACAGGAAATGCATTTCCTACTAGGGACAAGCATGAGAGGGAATGAAGTTTATGGCTTATTCTGTTCCCTCCCCAAGTGTTCCGTGTCTGCCCAAATCACAGGGATAAGGTGCATAATCACGGGATAAAGCATCTCACACCTTTGGGATCCTCGTGTTTATTCTTTGCAACTCACACAAAAATCCTTTCAGCCATTTAGGTCTGTGAAGAGTCTCACACTTTTGAGATTGAAGGGAGACCAATGGGATTCTCCATCCTGAGCCTTTGATCCTTCTCTCCCTCCTTCCTGCTTTTATCTAATGCAGCCACAGTCGTGTGCCAGAGGGGTTTTTCCTGGTGTAGCACAATCAGGTGTTCAAAGTCATCCCCTCACCTCAGAGCTCACAAGAAGGAAGTCCAGATCATTGAGAATGAAGGACTCAAAGCTTTCTAGCCAGATATTTCCAAACCTGTTAGTGGACTAGAGGCAAAGTTTGCTTTTAATGGTGTAAATCTTCCTTCTATTGTAATATGTACAATTCTACATTTCATATTTTGAGAATATTGCCATAATCCTGAGTCCTGATGATGAAATGAGGCCCTGGGAGGTTGCAGAGAGCTGAGGTCTTAGAGACATCCACCATCTATTACTTCCACACTTCTGTAGGTAGCTGAACCTACAGAAGGAAATGAGCTGCATGGGGCTCCTCTACAGCAAAAATAGCTCTTGATTCACAATCCCTCTCATTAGAGGCTTTGGAAAGTCTATAAGAATTGAATTTCTTCCAGCATGACCTGTTCTCTTGGGCTTCTTTAGTAGTAGAAGTCCAAGGAAATCCAACCTAGGGTGCTGTAATTTACTGTACATTAGCTGGAATTAATAGTGGGAGCTCTGTTCCACAGCACGTTGAATCGACACAAATGGATCAAAATAATGAGCCACCATCCTTTGAGGCATCAGGGGGTAGAGCCAAGGCACTGCCTCAATCTTAATTCTGTCTCTTATTTTTGAAAGCATGATTTTCAAAACTTTAGGAGGCATTTTTCCCTGTATTCATTTCACCTCTTCCCTTTCTGGCTCTGGGTGCTCTTCTTTCTGCACATCCAGAGATGAAAAGCTTATTTCTGCAGATTTAGAAAGGTGAAATGTGGTGGCAAATTAATCAATACTAATAAACATTTCTATAGATGAAACACATATTACAAAGGAAACCAAAATAAGGGGGTTCTACCTAATGGTGGCCTTCCAGGACCTGAAGGAGCCAACAGGAAAGATGGAGAGAGACTATTTCCAAGGGCCTGGAGGGACAGGACAAGGAGAATGGCTTCAAACTGCCAGAGGGCAGGGTGAGATGGGATATTGGGAAGGAATTCTTGGCTGTGAGGGTGATGAGGCCCTGGCACAGGTTGCCCAGAGAAGCTGTGGCTGCCCCATCCCTGGGAATGTCCAAGGCCAGGTTGGACGGGGCTTGGAGCAACCTGGGCTAGTGGAAGGTGTCCCTGCTCATGGCAGGGGGTGGAATGAGATGATCCTTAAGGTCCCTTCTAGCCCAAACTACTCTGTGATTCTCTGATGTTTCCATATTCTCTTACAATAATTCCCTGGGGTTCTGTTGCCTTTAAAATCTCCCAGCTCTGGGATCCAAACACTGACCCTCCTTCTTTATCTCTTTGTTCTTGTTTTGGTTTTGCTGATGTCATTTATTTGTTGGCTTGGCCTGTAGGTTTTTTTTGAGCTCTGTGATGTTCAATGAACTGTACTCTGTGAGATGGAAAACCCTGGCACTGAAGGGATAATCATTCAGTGACAGGAAAGGACAATAAGGTTGCAGAGCATAGAGAGTAAAAAATCACCATCCCTCAAGTGACAGAGCAGGTACAATCCATCCTGCTGCTTCAGGGAGTTGTTTGACTTGGGGATAATGGATCCCCATGGATAATGGGGAAAAATTAACACCTCCAAAGAAAACACTCATCCCATCCTGGGTCCGGAATAGTTTGAATGTGGACTCTGCAAATTATTCTGTAGGTGCTGAAAGCTGAAAAGAAGGAAAACAAGTGATCCTGTGGTGACGGGGTGAGGATTCATCCCACATCACGTAGGAACACTGGCACAGACACAGGCTCCAGGCCCTCAGAGCAGCTCCTTGAACACAAACCCATCATTCTCTCCCTTCAGTCTCTGCATCTGTTATTATCCTCCTTCAAACTTCCCCCATGAAAGGAAGAGACATCTCCTGGCCACAGTGACCCCGAGCACCGGGAGCACACAGAGCAATGTTCTGTTTTACAGAGCATTGTGTGCCTGTGGAATTAAAACTGGCTTCCTGCAGCAGCTGTGCAGAGTCCTCAGGACTGGACATGCAGGTCACACATTGTCCCCCAGAAGAAATAATATGGAACCACAGGAGAGAACAGGAGGGGGCTGATTCAGAGGCAGGAAGATGCTTAACCCTTCCTTGGGCAATGGAGAGAGGGAAGCTCCGAGGCTCTGGAGCCCAGCAGGACATGGACAACAAGCTCCAAGGCATCCTGGCAGGTAGGGAACCAGATCAGAGGGACAGGGATGGGCCCTGAAGGAGATTTCTACCTCTGCAGGTGGTAGGTCAAGGCAGTAGCTGGAGGAGGTTGTGAAGCCCTGAAAAAGCAGCTGTGAGGACAGAGTAGGGGCAAGGGCTTGGCCTGGCCTCGGGCAGGGACAAACAGCTCCTCTGCACTGTCTTGTTTGATTTTTATCTCTGCTTTAGTGCTTCTAAAAGAAGGTTTGAACACCCCTGCTGTCACAGGAATCTGCTTTGTCCTTCATTTCTCTGTGCAGCTTCCCAGATGAATAAGCAAAAGAGGGCTTTGGGAAGGGGAAAAGCTAGTGGGCATCTTCCAGGAGCTCTCTGCCCGCATTCCCTCCATCTGTGGGGCTGAAGCAGAGGGTGAGGGAGGTTTGGTGAAGGGTCTCCATACCAGTGGGTCTCACAGTGGCCACGTCCTGCTGTGCCAGCCCCTGATCACTGCTGGGACTCATGGGTGGGCTCCAGGGGATAGTGGGCAAGGGCAATTTGAGGCCCATTGTCTCTATTTGCCAGAGGAATTGGGTCCCTCCTTTGAGCAGACAGATGGGGCAGAGGTTTGAGTGTGTCCTTGAGGGCACCAGAGCAGGGAGCTGGATGGATGGGGGCTGGGAGGAAACACACAACGTGAAAACCCCAGGGAGTTTAGGCTGAGACAGGGGAGAGCATGAGGAGGCCCATAAAACGCTACAAAACAGTGGAGGATAAATTGGGTGGCCTCCCCCCCCAACCCAAAGCATCCCTGCATCCCTGCCCACAGCAGCACAGCCAGCCCAGCACTGCTCCCTCACAGAATCACAGATCACAGAATCAACAAGGTTAGAAAAGACCTCTGAGATCATCCAGTCCAACCCATGACCCAACCCCACCTTGTCACCCAGACCATGGCACTGATGCCACATCCAGGCTCTGCTTAAACACCTCCAGGGATGGTGACTGCACCCCCTCCCTGGGCAGCCCATTCCAATGCCGTCCCCGCCTGCAGCATCTTTTCCTGGGCGTGCAGAGGCCTCTGCTTCCTCCAGCACTGCCTCCTCCTGCTGCCTAATCACCCAGCCAAGAATTAATGGGAAATGCTGCCTTACCTTGCACACCACGTGCTCGGGGGGTCCTGGAGCAGAGGCCACAGGCGTTTGGGCCCCTCGGGCAGGGCAGCTCCGTGGTCCTGATGGTTCCTGCAGCAGGGACATTGCTCCCAGCCTGGCAGAGGTGCAGCAGGTTGCAGGCACCCGGCAGACACCCAGACAGGCTGCTGGGCAGGTCCACCCTGGGGAGAACACGGGCACCGGGAGCAGCCACGGGGACAGCACCGGGAATAAAACCCACCCGGTCCCAGCTCCTCTGCCTCCTCCTCCTCACCTTGTGTGTGATTGTGTGACTGCAGCACAGCCTGCAAGGCTGCTGCCACCACAGCTGGGCTGCCAGCGCTGCACACGCTGATCGATATGTTTGGCTTTTCATGTTCATCCATCGCGGGGATCTGCTTCCCTGCTTCTGGCACCGCAACGGGCTTTGAAGGCAGCTCTGAACTTTGTTCTCGTGTCATTTAATGTCTTTGGCCTGAATCCAGAGTGCAGGCAGCCTCCTGCTGCTCACCTGGCACTCTGGAAGGCAGGGGTGATTCCAGCCCCTCCTCGTTGCTCCCCAAAAAAGCACCACTTTTAGAATGTGAGCGCAGCCGGGCACTCACTGCACACACAGACCGGGCTCTGGAGGGAGAGCCAGAGGAAAAACAGAGCTCCCAGTTTGTTTACTACCTCTTGGCACACATCCAGAGCCAGCTTTTTATACAGAACTTCCCAGGCTCTGCAGCCTGGGCAGCGGGATGCAGCTCTGCCCTGCTCCCAGCACTCCGACTGGTACCAGCAGCATCCTGGCCCTGCTGTGCTGGGACTGGGACGTGTGGAGCTCGTGCCTGTTCAGGAAATTTGTAATGTGTAAATACAGCAGCGTGAGGGGGTGTGTGGTGGAGGGGAATAAGGGATTTCAGTCCATGCTCCACTGTAAAAAATGCTTTTCTGGGTTTCTGAGCTCTCCTGGGAAGCAAAGATGACGTCACTTCTGAGCAGGGAAATTTGTGGGGGTTTCTGGATGGTGGAAGGAGAGAAAGGTTAATCCACAGGTACAGAGAGACAGGTCCAGTTCTAGATGCAAACCAGGGCTCACAGCAAGAGGTGTTTTGGCAAAGACCTTCATTCCCTGGGTCAAGGGAGCGGGCAAATAAAAAAAAAATAAAAATTCTGTAACCCTTTTGTACCTGACACAGGAGGGAAAATGCTGTTTTAAACTAGAATGCAATTCCAAATTAAGGAACAATAAAAAGAAAAAAACACTCATTAGCCTAAAACCAGTTTCACCAAGGACTGACTCCAGCCCTTTTCTAGGACTGGAAGCCCCTGGGCACTGACACTGCCAGGACAAGGCCAGGTTGGACGGGGCTTGGAGCAACCTGGGCTAGTGGAAGGTGTCCCTGCCCATGGCAGGGGGTGGAATTGGATGGGCTTTAAGGTCCCTTCCAGCCCAGACCATTCCATGACTTTATGATTCTATGACCTCTGTGATGACAGGGAGGTGACCCAGAGGCAAACCCCAGAGGGACAAGTCCATCCATCCTGCCTGGCCTTGGAATGACAAAACATGGCAGGTATCAAATCCCAAATCTCAGGGTGGTTTTTAAACATCCCCCTCCAGTGTTTACTGTAGGACCTGGTGTATCTGAGTCACCATGAAGATTTTCCTCAAGGTCTTTGGTTGGAGGCTCCTGGCAGAGGATGGATTCAGGCTCTGTGGTGGCTCACACCAAGATCTGCACCCCATTATGGGTTTGTTCATGTCCCTCACCCTCACAGCCATTCTGAGGGCAATCCATGACATTCTTAAGAACTGCTCTTAAATCATCACCATATTTATAAGTAATGCCCTAATTTGAAGGGATACCCAGTTCTCCTGGATGTAAGAAGTTATTAATTACAATGCAACAGGAAAACTCATTAGGGAATAGAATCAAACTTTCAATTAATGTCATTTTTATCTGGGAACATTAGATGAGCCTTTTTTTTTCCCACTTTAACAAGAATCTGGAAATATTTCCCAACTATTACAGTTCCTCCTATGAAATAATGTGATCTCTCATTTGCATATAAGAAAACAGTTTCTGTATTCACTCTGACTCTGAGCTGCCCTATTTATATCAGGGAATGGAGCTGAAATCTGCCTTTGCATTAAAGACAAGTCTTTTATTATGCAGAACAGCAGCACATTTTACCAGTCCCATAGTGAACTTGTAGCATTATTTCAGGGTGTTATTTAACCCAGTCTTTAATTTTGGGCTCTACATGAGGCTTAGCAGGGGGGCTGAGCAAAAAACCAAGTGGGGTCTCTTGCTGAGTGTTACACTGACATTTCCTTTAGTCTTTTTTGAAATATTTCTCTTCTTGATCCAAATATTTTACTTTCAATTTTGGTTTCAGTCTCAAAGCAAAACCTGCTTGAAATCACAGAGCCTTCAGTGCCAGGCATGAATTCCATATCACTTAAAACTGAACAAATCAGCCACCTCCAGACTCCTTTGGTAGTGCACTTATTTTTCTTTCTGATCTGTGAACGTTTTGTGCAGGTTTGGGGTTGGGTTTGCTCTGTTGTTGATATATCTAAGAGGCCATTCCACAGCATCCAAAATCTGCAAGTCCCCAGAAACCTGATCTTTAGCTGCAGAACTGACCCAGTGATGTTCCATGTCCATCTAAGCTCTGAATGGGTTTGGTAACATTTGAGTTCTTCTGGTGAATCCTGAACAGCCCCAGGAAAAAAAAGCTTTCAAAAACTTGCTCCTTGAGGGGCTCTGATACACATCCTTTGTCTCCCAGACTTCCACCCTTATTGTTGCTCAAACATCAGATAAATCAGCTGTCTAAAATCAAAAGAAAAGAAGCAATACCAGTAATCATCATTTCATTAGTGATTTAAATTATGAGAACAGAACAGCCAGAGAGTCACCTGGATTATACAGGGACTCAGGAAACCACAGTCACAGAATGTGAAGGGACTCACAGATTCCTTCACAGAAGGACTCACAGAATTCCCTGTGAAGGGATTCACAGAATGTGAATGTGAGTTGGGAGGGACCCACAAGGATCATCCAGTCCAACTCCTGGCCCTGCACAGGC
>NW_020910795.1:0-3011 GCF_003984885.1 Neopelma chrysocephalum | reverse complement strand
ATCCCCCTCACTCATCCTGTTGCAGCATGTCCTTGCCTCTCCTGCTCTGAGCAGCTGACACCTGCACACAGCACCCCAGCTGTGGGCTCTGACCTGCAGGCAATGCTTTTCCTAGAGCTGCCCAGGAGGATCTTGACCTTCTTTCACACACGCACTGGCTCGTGGGCAGCCCGCTGTCCCAGCAGGTCACACTCCAGCCTTTCCTGCTGCCTGGGGTTATTCCTCCCAGGCTGCAGCACTTTCTTGAACCCCAGGACGTCCCTCCTGACCCATTTCTCCCGCCTTTCCAGGTCTCTCAATGGCAGCACAACCTGTGTGCAGTGGTTGCATTTCCCATTGAAATATTTGCAGCCACTTAAAACCATCAGCTTTTGGATATTTTACACCTTCTGGCATCATCTCGAAACCATCACTCTTTTTGGTTAACCAGAACTCTTTGCTTTCTTTTCCATTTTTGGTAGGCAATTTGACTGAAAGCTGTATTTCCCGAGTGTTTGGTGACCATGAATTTTAATGTGCAATACTAAATGAAAAATACTTTCAAAGCCAACATAAAATATAAAGTTTTACTAATTCTCAACAAACTTATGTTATATCTCTCAATATTTTGGCTGAATCATTAAATGCTGCACTAACTCATTTGTTGGCCTCCTCTAGACCCCAAGATAGTCACCGTATAACTTCATATCCTTCCCTGAGTACAATTCTCTGTAGACATAAAGCACACATTAAATGAGCTGATTAAATTCATCTTCTGAGTCTTTCCTTAATGTAAGTTTTCTTCTCTAGATTCTATTAAAAACCAGAGGTGCTTTTTCCCTTGGCTTAGCTCAGCGCAGAACATGAAACAGTGGCCAAGGACAGAACTTGGGGCTTTTGATTTCCTTTTGGACATTTCTTTAGATGGAGATCGTCTGAATTCCATCAGATGCCCTATTGCTCAGCCTCTCCTCAGGTGTGGTTCCCTAGCACCATCTCAGGATGTGGATCCCTGTGTTGTCCTTGGTGTTCCTTGACTGCTTCCAGGTCACACTGAGGGGCTCACACCACCCACCACCCCACTGCTGAGTCAGGCAGGTGCCAACAAGTTCTCCAAGAGAAATAAGCTGCTGATGGCCCTTTCCCTCACCCAAAGGGAGAAGTTAGGAACTTCAGGCTGTGGAGAAGTTGTCACAAACTAAAGTGCTCTACAAGTTCTCCTTTCCTTTAACAAGGAGGAAAGTTTCCTTCTCCTTAGTGTCTGTGACCTTGTCCCCAGGGCCTTGTTAGAAGGATGAAGTAGCTCTGTCATAAGCTTCCTAAGAGGGTTTCAAGATTTTTAGAGGTTTCTTCAGGATGCCCAGAAGGGCTTGTTAAGCTGAAGACCCTTGGGTGGCTGCTCCCAGGGGAGGGCCTTGTTTTGGGAAGGGTAAGTTGGGATGGAAATAGATGTAATGACTGAGCTGCTGTTGGAGTTTGGGTCTGCTGAGGCTTCCAGTGGCTCCTGCTATGACTGTTGCCTCCACCTGCTGTTGCATGAGGCCTCTTCTTGATATTTTGCTTTTGCCTTCTCTTCCCTATCTTTGACTCATGGGAAGAATGTTATTTAAAAACTAAACACTCCTTTAGGTGTGGTGGGAGTCAGGGTTGGTCCAGGACAAGGCTGGGATCTGGCTCTGGACAAACCTCCCTTTTCCTCTCTCACTTTGCGCTGATCATTTTTCCATTGATCCTTGTATTTGCCCACTAAAGGCTTCATCTATCCAAGGGGTCACCTTACACTGTCCCAAAGAGATTTTTCAGGAGATGCAGACTTCCCCAGCACACAGCCCACCACGGCCAAACTTACTTCTGGCCATCATTCAAGGCTCATTCATTCATCCATGCTGCTGGGAGGTGGCTGGAGGCTCCTGGTCTGGGATGGCACCAAACAGCAGGACTATCTGACCATCCCATTCTGATTGTTATCCCCACCCCCATTTTCACCTGAAATATCACCAGGCTCTTGTTCTTCAGGTTAAAATGCTAAAGAAGATGTTGGAGCCATTTTGAGTCTAACTCTGATAGATTTTCAGCATCCATCTATTATTTAGTTTCACTTTTAGCTTCCACTCTCCATAACACTACTTATTATTTTAATTTCAGACAGACCAATACTTGGACTAAAATAGATAGTTTCATACACACAGAGAATATAAGAGAAAAAAATACAATATATTATTAACATTATTCCTGTTCCTGGGTACAAGAAAAAGCTTTAATTTTTCCAAACTTCTTCACCACCTCTTTGATCCCATGCTTTTACCTTTTACCCTCACAAAAACAAAATTCCCATGTCAAAATGGTGAGGGGAAATGGAGTGCCACACAGAGATCAGAGCACTTGGTTTTCCATAAGATGGCACTGGTGCCTGTTTCTCAGCCATGGAAACCATTCAGGAACACTCCTCTTTCCAGAGATGCTGGAATCCAAATGGAGCTGGGTGGACAGATGCCTAAGGATGGATATCAGCTTGTGTGCAACTCCAAATCCTGGATGCCTTTTAAAACAGGCATCTGAATCCATGGGACCAACCTGGAGTCCAATTGCCAAGCTATGAGCAGAGGGGAGATTTTGATGCTTCTCCTCTGTTGCAAAGCTGCAAAGGTTGCAATAGCAAGTCTAAGTCTGCTGTGCTTCACCCCCTCCCACCCACCAAAGCCCTGTGTTCCCCACATGAACTTGAAGGTCCCTTCCAACCCAAACCAGTACAGGATTCTCTGACCTTCAGCCACGATAAAGAGCTGCTACCCCTTTCTGCAGCAAGGTGCTTATCCCGAAGTTTTCTTCAAAACCAAGACATGCTCCTTCCTTCTGCCCAACAGCCTAGAACACGAGAAAGAGGGAACTCTGTCAGCCAGCCATGATTTTCTTTGCCCCAGCGGGAAAAATTGAACAGAAAATACTCCTCTCATTTCTGATCCTCTTTCTCTGAAGGTCTATTTCTGGCTGCTCTCACAAATGGATACCCCTGGGCCTGTCTCTCACCACAG
>NW_020910794.1:0-3370 GCF_003984885.1 Neopelma chrysocephalum | reverse complement strand
GTCAGGAATATCCGGTGTCAGGAGTATCCGGTGTCAGGAATATCCCGCCTCCAGAATATCCCATGTTTGGAAGGTTCCGTGCCTGGAACATCCAGTCTCTGGACCACCCGTGTCTGGAACACCCCGTATCCCGAACATCCCGTGTTCGGAACATTCCGTGCCTGGAACATTCCGTGTATGGAATATCCCATGCGTGGTATATCCCATGTCCGAAATATCCCGTGCCTGGACTATTCCATGTACGGAATAACCGTGTCTGGACTATTCCGTTTCCATAACATGCCGTGTCCGGAAAATCCTGCGTCCGGCACATCCCGTGCCTGGAACATCCTGTATTGGGAACATTTAGTGTCTAGAATACTCTGTACCTGGAACACCTGGTATCTGGAATATGCCATGTCCGGGACTTCCCGTGCCTGAAACATCCCGTGTCCAGAACACTCTCTGTCAGGAATATCCGGTCCCAGGAGCATCCGGTGTCAGGAATATCCCGTCTCCAGAACATTCCGTGTTCGGCACAGTCCGTGCCTGGAACATCCCGTGTCCAGAACATCTCCTGTCTGGAATATCCCATGTCTGGATTATCCTGTCTCCAGAATATTCCATCTCTGGAATATCCCATGTCCAGAACATCCTGTGCCTGGAAGATTCCGTGCCAGAAACATTCTGTGCCTGCAACATCCTGTGTCTGGAACATCCCGTGTCTGGAATATCCCATGCCTGGAATATACGGTGTCTGGAACATTCTGTATCTGGAACATCCCGTGTTCGGAATATTCCGTGTCTGGAACATCCCATGTCTGGAACATCCAGTGTCCGGAAGATCCCGTGCTGGTAACATCCCGTGTCCGGAACATTCCGTGCCTGAAACATCCCGTGTCCGGGACATCCCAGGTCTGGAACATCCTGTGTCTGGAACATGCCGTGCCTGGAACATCCAGTGTCCAGAACATTCCGTATCTGGAAACTCCCATGTTCGGAACATCCCATGTCTGGAACATCCCATGTCTGGAACATCCCGTGCCTGGAATATCCCGTGTTCAGAACATTCCATGTCTGGAATATCCGGTGTCAAAACTATCCGGTGTCAGGAATATCCCATCAACAGAATATCCTGTGTTCGGAACATTCCATGCCTGGAACATCCCGTGACCAGAACATCCCATGTCCGGAAAATCCTCTGTCTGGAATATCCCATGTCTGGAATATCCCGTGTCCGGAATATTCCATCTCTGGAATATCCCGGGTCTGGAACATCTCTTGTTTGGAACATCCCATGCTTGGAACATTCTGTGCCTGGAACATCCTGGGTCTGGAAGGTTCTGTGCCTACAACATCCCGTGTCTGGAACATCTTGTGTCTGGACTATCCCTTGCCTCAAACACCCTGTGCCTGGAACATCCCGTACCTGGAATATCTTGTGTCTGAATATCCCGTCTCTGGACCACCCATGTCTGGAACACCCATATCCAGAACATCCTGTGTTGGTAACACTCCATTTCTGGAATATCCCGTGCCTGAATCATCCCATGTCCGGAACATCCGCTATCCAAAACATCCTGTGTCTGGGACATCCTGTGCTTGGAGCATCCCATGCCCGGAACATCCCGTGTCCAGAGCATCCCGTGTCCGTAACATTCCATGTCTGGAATATCTGGTGTCAGGAGTATCCGGTGTCAGGAATATCCCGTCTCCAGAATATCCCATGTTCGGAAGATTCCATGCCTGGAACATCCCATGTCCAGAACATCCCGTGTCTGAAATATTCAATGCCTGGAACATCCCGTGTCTGTATATCCCGTCTCTGGACCACCCGTGTCTGGAACACCCCCTATCCGGAACATCCCGTGTTCGGAACATTCCGTGCCTGGAACATCCCGTGTCCGGAACATCCCATGTCTGGAACATTCCGTGTCCGGAAGATCCCGTGCTTGGAACATCCCGTGTCCGGAACATTCTGTATCTGGAACATCCCGTGTTGGAACATCCCGTGTCTGGAACATCCCGTACCTGGAATATCCCGGGTCTGAATATCCTGTCTCTGGACCACCCATGTCTGGAACACCCCGTATCTGGATCATCCCATATTCGGAACATTCCGTTTCTGGAATATCCCGTGTCTGAATCATCCTGTGTCCGGAACATCCGGTATCCGAAACATCCTGTGTCCGGGACATCCCGTGCTTGGAGCATCCCATGCCCAGAACATGCCGTGTCCAGAGCATCCTGTGTCCGGAACATCCCGTGTCCAGAACATCCCGTGTCCTGAAGATCCCATGCTTGGGTTATCCAGTGTCCGGAATATTCCGCATCTGGAACATCCCGTCTTTGGAATATCCCGTGTCTGGAACATCCCGTGTCCAGAACATCCCGTGTCTGGAACAACCCCTGCCTGAATATCCTGTTAGTGGACCACCCGTATCTGGAACACTCTGTATCCGGAAAATCCCGTTGTTGGAGCATTCCGTGTCTGGAATATCCCATGCGTCGAACATCCCGTGTCTGAAATATCCTCTGCCTGGACTATCCCATGTACGGAATATTTTGTGTCTGGACTATCCCATGCACGGAAGACCCATTTCCAGGACACACCGTGTCCGTAATATCCCATGCCTGGAATCTTCCGTGTCCAGAACATCCCGCGTCCGTGTGACAGTTTGAGCCACGTTATAAATCTAAAATTCCAAGTTTCCAGGCTTCTCCCCCCCCCACCACAATTATCCCAACACTACTGAAGAGAAACTTTCAGGTCAGAGGCTTCTATAGGGGAAGGGGAAGTATATACATTTATTTACACAAATAAATAGTATACAAACTAAAGACAACTATATATATATTACATTTCTATCAATCAGTCCTTTCAAGCCTCTCCTTTAAGTTTAGTCCAGGAAAGAGCCTTTTCAAGGCTGGAAAGTATCCAGTCCCTCTGTGGGAGTGTTCTAGGCCCGAACGCTCCCCCCTCACCAAGTTCCAGTTGTTTGGTTGTAGTCTCTCCTCCTCATCAAGTCCAAGAAGAGAGCTTTGAGTCCTTGCTCTCCTGCCGCTGTGTGATCTCTCTCTCTCTCTCATACCTGGGTTCGTAGGCTGCTGCAGTGGAGTTCTGTTTATCAAGCGTCCACGTCCTGGCATGTGGATTTCTTCTCGGCTTTTTGGTTGTCCTGCGTGGCGGAGACATCCCCCAGGCCCCTTTCTCTCTCTCTGGGGGTCCGTCTTCAATTTCGCTTGGGACTCTTCTCCCGAGCGCCGGGCCTACCTCCACGGCCCGTCCACTTGGCTCAGCTTCATACCTGAGCCTCTCCTCCACTTCCAGTGGAGGGACAGAAAAGCCCCCCTCCACAGCTTAGCTGGAGAAAAGGAGAGGGGAGAGGGC
>NW_020910793.1:0-5930 GCF_003984885.1 Neopelma chrysocephalum | reverse complement strand
TCAGGAAGTTGCTGCCAAGAGGACTTTGTACCATGGATTTTATTTGACCCTCTTCATTCAGCCAACTTCCCACCCAGCACATCTTCCTCTTCTTCAGTCCAGCTCTCACCAGTCTGGCCATAAGGAGACCACAGGAGACCATGTCAAGGGTCTTGATAAAGTCTGGGCACAAAACATCCCCTTCTTTTCCCTCCCACAGGGGTTCTGCAATCCCTGCCTTGTCCTTCCCATGCCTGGGAATGGCTGCAGCAGGACTTGCCATATCCCTTTCCCAGCCTGAGCAGTCCGGAACTCTGCCAACCCTCCTTGCTGCCCTGTTTGCAGACTGCTTCCATGTCTGCCTTTGCCAAGGCCCCAGGAAGCTCTGGGATGGCTCTGGCCTTTCCAAGGGTTTGGGAGAGGTCTCCCAGTGACACTGCCCAGCCTTCCCAATATCCCTGACACCAAAACCTTTTCCATATCCCACACTTCCAGAGGAGTGCCCAGGACACAACACAGGTTGTCCTGGTAGTTCTGGAGAATAAGGGATTTCTCCCTAGAGGCCAACCCCTCCAATTGGATTTGAGTGCAGCTGAAAGGTTTGCTCAGCATTTTGCCCAGTGCCTCCCTGCCCTGAAGGTTTCTGGCCATCAGGCTGCAGCTGAGGGGGTTGGGCAGGTGCCTGAGGAGGGTGTAGAACAAGGGCTGTGTCCAACTCTGCCAGGAGGGCTGTGCTGGGCAGGGATGAGGAGGCTGCAGAAAACAGTGGCAGTGGGGAGGTGAGAGGAGCAGGTGGAGAGACCTTGTGCCTGCCCACGCTGGGCAGGAGCTGCCCCAGGATGGCAGCTCTGAAGCACTCACAGGATGTCCCTGTGAACAGGAGGGGAAGACTGGATCTAAAAATTAAACCTGGAAAGCAGAGAGCAGGAGTGTCATGGTGACACTGCAGGAGAGTTCCAGCCCTGGAGCAAGGTCACAGAAGAAGTGACCCAGTCCATGCAGTGGCCTCAGAAGATCCCACAGCATCTTAAAGATACTGTAAGGGAGCCCAGCTCTGCTTCACAAGTTCCCAGGGCCTGTCCCTGCCTGTGCTCCAAGGGCTTCCAGCCCCCAGGACTGTGCTCAGAGAGCACTCAGGCCTCACAGCCAGAAAGGGGCTCAGCAGGACAGTGTGGAAGTGGCAAGAGAGCAGCTCTGCAAAGACCAAGCCCTGCTGCTCCCTGGCAGTGCTGCTGGGCTGGGATTATTGTCCCCTTCCCGTTTGCAAATACACCCTGTCCTGCAGTGTGCTGTCCTTTAGGAACATCTGAGAAGAAGGGTCTTGGACAAAGAAGACACTGCAGAGTCGTTTATTTTGTTTAAATACTCAGTGAGCACAGTTCATTATTTATACATCTCTGGGTCAAATTCAATGGGTAGATACTAAATTAGAAGGCAGATGCATAATAATATTTAATTGCATAGAAAATTATTGCAAGAAGAACCTGATGACCTTCACGAAAAACCAGAGCAGGAAGGCTGGTCCATTAAGGAGTCCCATTCTGAATGCTACACACCAGAAAACAGGCACTTTATTGCTCCTGAAAAGCATCCAGTCATCATTTTCCTCAGGGCATCCTTGAGCTCCTGGTTCCTGAGGCTGTAGATGAGGGGGTTCAGTGCTGGAGGCACCACTGAGTACAGAACTGAAACCACCAAATCCAGGGATGGGGAGGAAATGGAGGGGGGCTTCAGGTAGGCAAATGGGCCAGTGCTGACAAACAGGGAGACCACGGCCAGGTGAGGGAGGCACGTGGAAAAGGCTTTGTGCCGTCCCTGCTCCGAGGGGATCCTCAGCACAACCCTGAAGATCTGCACATAGGAGAAAACAATGAAAACAAAGCACCCAAATACTAAAGAGATGGAAAACAAGAGAAGCCTGAGTTCCCTGATGTAAGAGTGTGAGCAGGAGAGCTTGAGGATGTGTGGGATTTCACAGAAGAACTGGCCCAGGGCATTGCCCTGGCACAGGGGCAGGGAAAATGTATTGGCTGTGTGCAGCAGAGAATTGAGAAAGCCAGTGGCCCAGGCAGCTGCTGCCATGTGGGCACAAGCTCTGCTGCCCAGGAGGGTCCCGTAGTGCAGGGGTTTGCAGATGGCAACGTAGCGGTCGTAGCACATGATGGTGAGGAGGGAAAACTCTGTTGAAATGAAAAAGAAAAGTAAAAAGACCTGTGCAGCACATCCCTTGTAGGAGATGGTTCTGGTGCCCCAGAGGGAACTGTGCATGGCTTTGGGGACAGTGGTGCAGATGCAGCCCAGGTCTGTGAGGGAGAGGTTGAGCAGGAAGAAGCCCATGGGGGTGTGCAGGTGGTGGTCGCAGGCTACGGCGCTGAGGATGAGGCCGTTGGCCAGGAGGGCAGCCAGAGAGATGCCCAGGAAGAGCCAGAAGTGCAGGAGCTGCAGCTCCCGCCTGCCTGCGAATGCCAGGAGGAGGAACTGGGTGAGGGAGCTGCTGTTGGGCATTTGCTGCCTCTGGACATGGGGACCTGTTCAAGGAGGAAAGGACAGTGACTGTGCAGGGCAGACTTCTCTCAGAAAAGTCATCCCTGCTCCTCAACACCTCCTCCTTAACCTCATCCAGGTGACATCCCTTCACCATGGTTGCTGGAGCCCTGATTGCTGCTGGCCAAGTGTTCTGTGAGCAGCAGGACCTCGGCCTGCAGGACACTGGGCAGTCAGCCCTGCTCCCCCCAGTCAGGGCACGGGAACAGTGAGGGCAGGGCCAGTCCTGGGGGGTGAACTTTGACAAAGAATCTGCTCCTAAGGCAGAGCAGCTTGTCAGCAGCAGCACTGCCAGGGTGCAGGAAGGGGGATGGCAGAAGGCAGAGGGAGAGATTCTGCTGCACTCCAGGAGAACAGAGAGGCCTGTGAGGCAGGAGGATTGTCTGAGGCCCAGTGCAGAGTGAGGGGAGCTGCTCTGTCCCTCTGTCCTGTGTCCAGCTGCCCTGCACTGGCACCTTTCTGAGACACAGTTCAAAGTTACACTCCTGTGTTCCCCTGGAGAGCAGAGGGACCCATGGCAGAGAAATTGGCTCCCCCCTTTCCCAAAGTCAGGGACAGTCAGGTCATTCCCAGCCTGCCAGAGCCCAGAGCTCCCCGGGACACAGAGAGCTGGGACACCTCCTTGCTGTGCTCACCCTGCACAGGAGGAGCCCCAGGGGCTGGGCCTGACTCTGCAGCTCAACCTGCCTTTCCCAGAGAGCCTGTCAGCAATAGCAGGAGCACCTGAGCAAGGCAAGGAGAGAGACAGCCGGGCCCTGAGGAAAGGCTTTCCCTTCCCAGCCCTGCACAGCCCCTCCCAGACAGCCCCAGGGCAGGACAGTCCCCTCAGGCCCTGCTCAGCAGCAAATGGGCCCAGGGCAGCAGAGATGCTCCTGCTCTAACCTGCACAGCTGAGTTTCCATTCCCACCAAGCTGAGCCAGGCAAATGTGCAAGCACAGATTCAGGAAAGGAGAGTCAAGCACAAAAGCCCTGTCCCTGATGTGCTCAGGAAAAGTCCCCTCTGAAATGACCTGGGCATAGCCTGGAGCTGTGAGAAGCCCTGATGCATCATGTAAAACACTCTCCAGAGCAGCAGGACCCTGCTCCACCACGGCTTCCCCCTTCCACCCACAGCTTCTCCCCACAGCACTACCCGTAGCTCCCTGGGCAGGCTGAGGGTTGATCCTGCAGGCAAAGAGTTCTTTCTCTGTCCTGCTCTGCAGGACAGCCCTGGGCACCCCTGGCTTCACCCCCCCTTCACACCCTGCAGCTCTCCTTGGAAAGAGCCGTCCTGCCCTGTCCCTCTGATGGTGCCACAGGAAAGCCCTGCCCTGGAGCTCCTCCTGCTCCTCTGCAACAGAGAAACTGTGGGAGTCCTCCTAAAAGATCCTCCAGGCTGTGGGATGTGCCAGCTTCGGGAGATTCCTCCAGGCACACAAGCAACATTGTCCTGTGTGCACAGACTTACCATGGAGAGGCTGTGAAAATCTCTCCCCCACTCAAGTTTCAGCTCAGTGTCTTTCCAATCCTGATTCCCTTTAACCTTTTCCTGCCTCGCTCCCCTCCCCTCGGTGCCTGCAGGCAGTGCCCTCAGCTCTGCTGGGCTGTGCAGAGGAGCTGCTCACCAGCAGAGCTGTCTCTTTGAAGCTCTTCTTGCTTGCCAGGAGCTCCCTGTGTGCCAGGAGCCCGGCCCAGCTCAGCAGCACAGCAACAGCAACAGGCATTTCATGACCCTGGGGGGTTTGATGTTGTTTACATGAGACTCAGTCCCTGAGAGGAAGTTCAAACAACTTTTCAAGAAGTCAAAGTGAGATTGAAACACTGAAGTTTCTTGTAGTGCTAATGAGTCTCACTGAGGGTCACAACTGAGAACGTGTCCCCAAGTTCCAGTTAGAGCAGAAAACTGCAGACAGTGATGACAAGGATGGACAAGCAATGGAATGGTGGCTCTGATGCTGAATAAACCTTGACTTGTTTTCTTAATCCAACGGGCCAAGCCCTGACCCCCAGCCCCCGGGAAGGGACATCCTGTCCCTGCCTCGTTCCTCAGGGCGCTTCCTGGGGCACTGGGATGTGGGATGTGCAATGCCAAGGGCAGGACCATGGGGTGGCACCTGCCAGGCTGCTGAGCAGGGACAAGGAGGCCATGAGGCCCCAGGGCTGCCAGGGCCACTTGTCTCCTCCTGGCATCAGGGGCACAGACAGCAGCCATGGCCAAAGGCCTGCAGAAGGTGGCTCTGTCAGGGCCTTTCAGCTTCTCCCCATCCCTCTCTCCTCTCCAGCCCAGGCTGTCCTACGGTGTCCATGCCCTGCCCCTTTCCCTGCAGGCTGTCGGCATCCCCCCGGCTGCCCCACCTGGCTGGCACCTTCCTGCACTGACATCTCTGCATCCTCCCTGGCTCTTCCTGCACACACAAAGCCTTGGGCTCATCCAGACTCCTTCTGGGTGATGTGTTGCACCACAGCACTGCCCTTGGAGTGAAATTCTTTTCTCCTCCTGCCAGCCTGGACCTCCCCAGCTGCACTTGGCATTAATTCTTTCTTTCTCGTGCTGCTTTCTGCTACGAAAAAAGCATCCACCCTTTCTGAAGCAACTCTTCAAGCACTCCCAGGGTTCTTCTCTGCTGTCCTGTGTCTGCACACCACTGAACCCACGACTCCTTTGCCCCTGTAGAGTAGTCATATGTTTGAGACCTTCAACCCCCTTTCTGGGACATCTCTGAGCACTCTCAAGGTGTCTGCAGATGAAAACATGGTCTAAGATAGTCACAGGGATACATTTTACCAAGGCGTGTAGTGGCAGAACCTGGGGCAATGGCTTTGAACTGCAACAGGGGAGCTTTACATTGGATAAAATGAAGAAATACAATGGGACTGGCAAGAACTGCAACAGAAGGGGATGTCCCCTCCCTGGAGTTGTCCAAGATCAGGAACTTTGAGCAGCCTCAATTAGTGAAGATGTCACTCTCCATGTCCAGGGATGTTGTAGATGACGGGAAAAGAATACATGACCACAGAGATTGATCATGACTTATCCAACTTTATTGCTGCAGGCTTTGTGCTTCTAAAGGTTAATAATTCGCCTCATACATATTACAAGTGCTAGCTCATCACTGGCTTCTGATTACCTAAGTTATATTTGCACAAATGCTGTTTCTTTCACATTCTTATGGTTACTTATTTGCTACTTATTCGGCTTTCCCATCCACTTTATTCTGTTCTTCTGTCACGTACACAGTCTCACAGACACAGTGACCTTCTAATAGTTTTCCTTTACCGTAGGACCAGAGTTATAGCATCTTTCTCATGTCCTCTTTCTATCAACCACGTTTCTGTAATACTTTCAACAGTTTGGAACCTTCGGGTTTCAGATGCGCTTGACTGACCACCCTGTGCACTCCATGGGCAGAAAGAGCTTTCTGTCCTG
>NW_020910792.1:0-390 GCF_003984885.1 Neopelma chrysocephalum | reverse complement strand
GTGGATTTCTGAGGGGATTTCAGGGGGTTTGAGGGGATTTTGGGGGGTTCCCTAAACCCCAGCAGTGGGCTTCATGGGGTCCCCCAGCCCCCAGGGGAGGGATCCTAGGGATGCCCCCAAAATCGGGGGGGCAGATATACTACCTCCGGTTAAGGGGATCCCAATGCCCCCAGTATATCCCAATGACCTTCCAGTGACCCTCAGTATGAAGCAGTAACCCCACCAGTGACCAGCCAGTGTGTCCCAGTGACCTCCCACTGCCCTCAGGTATGGCCCAGTGATCCTTCAGTGAGCCCCCAGTAACCCCCAGTGTGGCCCAGTAACCTGCCAGTGTCTCCCTGTGTGTCCTGGTAATCCCCCAGTAACTCCCCAGGCCCACCCAGTGCCCCC
>NW_020910791.1:0-4730 GCF_003984885.1 Neopelma chrysocephalum | reverse complement strand
CTCAGGAAATTACAACAGAGGCATCTCAAAGATTAAAGGCAGAGTCACCATCTTGGGAGACAAACAAACTGCCAGTCACTGCTGTGAACTTGGAAGCAAACAGCAGGGCAGCACAGGAAACAAATAGGATGAGGAGCAGGAGAGGCAAAAAAGACTCTTTGGAGCAAAAGACTGAGGAATTTACCGAATATGGGAGCAACCTAAAACTAATTCCTTCTAAGTTTAGGTCAGACACAGAAGTGGATGAATCTCTCAAAGATTCTTTGGGCTCTCTTTGTGTCAAGAACACATCCCAAGTCACAAAGGACCAGAACAGCCCAGCTGCCGTGTCAGTACCTGCTGCAAACAGTGACAGTCTTGCTCCTGGCCATCAAAAACGGACAAGAAACCAACAGGGAATACTTAAAGCAAAGCAAACTGAAATCCTACAGGAGAATCCAGCACAAAGAAACAGAGCAGTGTTTAGAAGAGGTAAAAAAGTTAATTTTGAACTTGGAGAAGACAGTTCCAAAGAGGTTGAAATAAAAAGCAGTTTACCAGGGGATGCTGAAGGAATGACTGACAACAGTCAACAGGAGAATTTGGAAAATCCTTCACGAGTGAGGAGGGGCAGAAGAAAGCAAGTTGATTCCATTCCACAAACAGCCAGTCCTACCTTTATGGAAAAACAAACATTAACTGCAGATCACAGTAAAGATGAGGCTTTTGTGAAGGAGCAAGATGCAGCTCTGGAAGGTACTCCCTGTTCAATAGAAGCCAATCCACCGAGACGAGGGAGAAGGCGAGAGGTTGGTGCAGCATCACAGACATCGAGATCTCCTTCTGTCAGAACGAGACGTGGGTTGCTGGAAGGAGGTGATAAAAAGATGACTGTGAGGGAAGATGAAAATCCAGCTTTGGGAGATAAAACTTCTCAGGCAAAAGCAAATGCATCAGCAAGGGACAGAAGGAAGAAGATTGATCTTGCAGCAGAGGCAAAAAGTTCAGCTCCTCTCCAGAGAAAACGTGGCTTGTCAGAGACTGATGCTAAAGATGGAGGAGCTAATGAAGAACAAAGTGTGCCTTTGGAAACAGTGTCCTGTGCAGAAGAGAAACCATTAGGAAGGGGCAGAAGGAAAGAAACTGCACTGGCATCACACACACCAAATTCCATTCCTCTTAGAGGGAAACGTGGTTTGCCAGTGGATGATGGTAGGGAAGACACGCCCAAAAAAGAGCAAAACATTCCCTTAAAAACTGATGATTCATCTGTAAAAGAAAATCAACTGAGAAAAAGCAGGAGGAAAGAAATTGCCCTCAAAGAAACCACAAGCCCTAACCAGGGAGAACAGGTCCCATCAAAACAAAGTGGTAGGAAGAATAACTATAGGGAAGCAAAAAAAGTGAATTTGGAGAATTCTTCCCGAGAAAACAGGGATCTTTCAAAAGAGAACTTGAGGCAAACAAGCACTTCAGTGGCTGGTAGTTCCACCTCACTTCAAGGTTTGCCAGAAGATGGTAAGGATGGAGCTCCTGAAGAACAGCAGAGTAAACTTTTGGAAGGAGCTCCACCTGCAAAAGAAAATCCATCAAGACTGAGCAGAAAGAAAACAACTTCTTCCACATCTGCAGAAACTTCTTCCACTTCTCTCAGGGAAAAACCCAACCTGCCCAAAGGTAGAGGGCAAAAGAGGATTCTTCAAGAAGCTGAAGCTACACCTCCAGAAAATAATTCATGCCGGGGAAGAACAAGGCAAGCGAGGAATAACAGGAGGGAGGTACAATTCACATCAGAGGCAGCTACTTCTACTTCTCTCCATAAAAACAGTGAGTCGCCTGAAAATGGAAATGCTCTGGAAACTGAGAATTTGTGTGTGACATCCACTGGTTGTGAGGGCAGGAATCAGTCTGGAAAAGGAAAGGAGGGGAACCCTGTGCCACAGGCAACATCTACTTCTCGCAGAAGGAAGTGTCAGCTGCCAGCAGATGACTCAGCACCCAAAAAACTAAAATCAGGTGAGTGAGAATTTGCTTTCTCTTTTCTAAGGATGGCAAAGTTACGTGCAAAGCTCTGTGGGCTGATGTAGATCATTGGATCAGAACCATTCAGGTTGGAAAAGATCTCAAAGATCCCAGCTCCCTCAGCTACTCCTGGTGCTCCAGGCTCTTTCCCAGCTCCCTTCCCTTCTCTGGACACGCTCCAGCCCCTCAGTGTCTTGTTGTGAGCAGCCCAAAGGTGGACAAAGCATTTGAGGTGCCTCACCAGCTCAACACAATCACTTCCCTGCTCCTTTTGGCCACCTAAAATATTCCCTGGAATTTTCAACTTAATGTGATATAGCTTGAAAACTACCATGATGCAAATATTATCAAACAAACATTGAAATAGAAAATGACAGTGGCTCTTTGGAGCTCTATATTGAGGAATTTCCTGCCATAAAAGATTTTCATGTTTGCAGGACTTTCCTTGGGTGTTGGTGATGTTTTAGTTGTACATTTCAGTGGAAGGAATTTTACCTCAAATGGCAGCTAATTGGTTTTGGTGCTCTCATTAATGTTAACCTACTTTCAGAAATAGCTGTAAATCCTCAGGGATGCAACTTAAAGGATATTGGATGTGCAGAAGAATGGGCTTTGTATCTGGTTTGTTGGATTCAGAGATGTAATCTTTGGAATGTTGTCAGTAGGGACATTTCCCTTAAAAACAGTGGAAGTGAAGATCAAATTTTGTGTGAATTGTTTGGTTGGTGATACAAATTTACAGTTAATTTTTCTGTCTGTAAATAGGGAATGCTGAAAACGGATCACTGGGAAAAGGAAAAAGGAACAAAACTAAGGAAGAACTTGGGAAAGAGAATGTGAGGGCAGCTCAGACCTCTGGAGTCATGGACAGGAAGACAAGATCCAGCACAAGAACAAGGAAATAGTTTTAAGAGTCCCAGAACCAGTTTTTAAATCAATTCAGTCATTCAAATTCCAGGGTTTTTCTTTTCAATGTGAATTGATTTGCACTCAGATTTTGATAATTCAGTCATTCCTTTACAAAATATGTTTCTTACTGTGTTTTTTTAACAGCTTTGTCTATGTGTGGTGGTTCCTGAACCAGGGGTGCTTGTGCAAAGCTGCAAACATAAAAATACATCTGGTTTGACCAGTATTTATCCAATTTTTCTATTAATTAGTACAGCAATCAGGAAGCCATATTACTGCCAGGTGAAGCTATTTTCTGCTTGAATTTTCATATGCTTAAGTTTTATTTTTCATTAGAGCTCTGTAAATATTCTTTAAAAAAACTATAGCTGTATTAGAACTATTATACTGAAATTTTGATAATTTTTTCTTTAAAAATTAAGTTCTTTTTACTGAAAAGTGAAGATTTGCAAGTCATTAAACTTGTAAACAATTTGGGACTTGTGTGTTTTGTGTTTCTAAGAGTAGTTAAGAATGTGTAATTACTACTGTCTTCTCCCAGGTTTATTTCAAAGATTCCTTCTCTCTGGTGTGGTTTGGAGATGGTTTTTAGGATCTTTTATGGGTAATTTGTCTTTGAGGCTGGTAGGTTTTTGTTAATTTGTTAAATGCAGAAACAGAGAAATTTCAGCCTGGACGTGGAACTTCTGGGGAGTTTTTAGACCTGAATTAAAATCCTGAAAGTTTCTGTGGTCTGTGAGGAGTTAGGGATGTTCCTACAGTTGGAATCATAGAATTGTTAAGGTTGGAAAAGATCTCTAAGATCAAGTCCAACTGTTCCCCAGCACCACCACCATGTTCTCAAGTGCCACATTGACATGTTTTTTTGAGCACTTCCAGGGATGGGGACTCCCCCTCTGCCCTGGGCAGCTGTGCCAGGGCTGGACAGCCCTTTCCATGAAGAAATTCCCAATATCCAACCTGACCCTCCCCTGGCACAGCTTGAGGCCATTTCCTCTCCTCCTGTCCCTTGTTCCCTGGCAGCTGAGACTGACCGCCCCCCCCCTGGCTCCCCCCTCCTGTCAGGGAGTTGCAGAGTGAGAAGGTCCCCCCTGAGCCTCCTTTTCTCCAGGCTGAGCCCCCCCAGCTCCTTCAGCTGCTCCTGGTGCTCCAGACCCTTGCCAGCTCCGTTCCCTTCTCTGGACATGCTCCAGCCCCTCAGTGTCCTTGCAGTAAGGGGCCCCAGTTGGACTTTCTACTTACCAGGACCGGTGGATGGAATATCCCTCTTGACCAGTACCAAATTCAAAATGTTCCTTGTGACCCAAGTCAGCCCTTGGTTATCACTTTAGGACTGAGAATTATTTTCTCCATCTTCAATTTCAGCCTCCAAGTATGAGGAACATCTTTACCCCAGATGTTTCGTTGTCCTGTGGCACAGGATTGGTGATTTTTTTTTTCCCCCAACTTTCAGGTCACGAGGCTTTGTGCATCTTGTCACAACAACACCTGAATCAGGACTTCTTGGCTGTTCTTAAGGGTGTTTTGGAATCTCATGATTTCTGTAGTGTTACATCTTCACAGTTGGTTGTGTGGCAAAACAAATCTAAAAAAAAAAGGAAACATGGTAGAAAAAGTTAAATGCCAACTTTTCTGCATTGTCAATTTTTTTAATTTTTGATCTGGGCCCTTTCTTTAAGGAAAGAAAGAAGAGAACGGGACATAAAGTCAGGAAGCAGAGGTTTCCATGCACATAAAATTATCCATGACTGTGCCTGCATTTACAAGTTGCCAGGGAGATATATATTTATATATTTTTGTATCTACAAATTTATTTAAAA
>NW_020910790.1:0-4605 GCF_003984885.1 Neopelma chrysocephalum | reverse complement strand
CCTACAGAAATGCAATGGAAATTGTTCACAATTTGAACCCTGCAACAAATCCCCTTTTTAGTTTTGAACAATTTAAATTGCATTTCCGTAACATTTTTTATTATACCCATAATATTTCAATAAACACATCTACATACAATTATATCACTATGATTAACAAACTTAACAACCTATTAACTTCAAGGCTTGTGCTCTTAAATTTTACTTAAAAGTGCTTCTCTAAATATAGGGTTTATTCTTAAAAAAATTTTATTCAACCTAAAACACTTCTGGAAATGGAACTCTATTCAATTGTGGGTTATGTGTCTTCTGTTTATTCAAAGGTGTCTGTGTATCTGTTCATCCAAAGGTGTTTATGTATTTGTGTTCATATGTTCACACACATGCATGCATACACTTTCGTTCACATACACATGGTGGCCACCGTCATACACACTGTCACACTGACATACTGTTGAGTTCCATGTCACTGCGTTCTACAAACCAAGAAATTATAATAATTTTCTAATACCTTATAATGATAATAATTTTCTAATACCTTATAATGTTAGAGTTTCTTAACCAAACAGATAAAACTAACCAGATAGACAAACTTTCTAACTGTGTTCTAATAATATTAAAACAACTGTTAGCTACAACAGCTTCTTTCCAAGGCCTCATCCATCATGCAGATAGCTAGAGAACACCTGTGTGCAAAAAACTTAACACATGAAAACACTTTTGCAAGTCAACTAAGGGGCTGACACCCTTCTCTTTCCCCACTTCTGCTTTTGCGAAAGTGTTTTTAAAATTTTTAACTTAGCAATCTCTTTACCAAATACCTTTGTGATAATAACAAAATTCTATAACATCTCCATTTTGTAACACAGTATGTATAGACTATCCATATCTTCTAACAATTCTGATAAAATTATAGGTTAACATGTCTAAAAATTTCATCTGTATATTGTCATCTAGGCCAGGATGGATATTAATTGCATAATGCAACTGATCAATAAATGTCCAAATGGTTCCGTTGATCTCTATCATACTGTAGTAAAAAACGGAGCTGTCTTATCATCACATATTGCTTGTATTGCTTTTCTGATCACAACCTACAGTTGTGCTACAAAAGCTGTTGCAGCTGAAAAGTACAAATTGTTAATAAGCATAAAGTAATATATATAGGTGAAAAGAAAAGAATTCCTACAGATCATTTAGGCTTTCAGTCAAATGTGATTTGTAAAAGAAAAGCAATATACCAATATTTACTTTGAGATGCATAATAAAGCTCCAAGAGTTTAACTGATTTTTACAACAAAACAATAGGTTTTGTCAAAGCTGAGGAATCATCTATGGAAAGAATGAAACCACAAGATTGAAGAAATAAATCCCATTCAAGATGTGATACATAGCATGAAGGCCAAGATGACATAATCATTTTTATATTCCCACTCGGGCAGAATATAGGATGTTTTTGAAATGTTCATTTTACTCTCACAACTGCTATAAGGGGAGAGGACTCTACAGAGCACCTCATAATCTGTACTCACTAATGATGGTCTATATTAATTAAAGCACAGCTTTCTATAATGGGCAAAAGAACTTACCCAGGCAATCCAATGTTTTTTTGAAGTGTTTGCAATAATTATACTACATAGATTGGATTTCATCCTGAACTCCCTTTCAGGTTAAGCCAAAAGCTTCGAAATTTATCATATGTTAGTGAGAGAAATTATATAGAGAGAAATAGTTTCTCTACAGATGAAGTGATTAAAGATTGCAAACAGTGAGAATTTTTCTCAGCATTTATCAATTCTGCATATGCAGATTGCAAGTAGGTACTAACACCTGGCAAAGAAGGTAGTCTTATGTTAGGGCACTGCAGAAGTACTGGGAGTGTGATAATCCAAGCTGCATTAAATGCTTCAGTAGCATTGCTTCAGTGGCAAAACTATTGCCTAGAGCAGCTTATAGAAAGACCAATGTGTACTATACACAGTTCTAAAAAAGGAAGGTGGTATTGCACTGACATAGTTAAATTGAAGCAATTTTGTACATAAGAATGATGCACTGATTTAAAATTGTTACTTATTAATTTATGCTTGCTTCACAACAGTGCCATATTTTTGGGCAAAGTAGGCTTCAGTCTCAAGTAGATGTTTGAACTATCAGTCTCATAGGATTAGCAATTTTAAATTAAAGAAGAAGTTGCAAGAAAAGGTAATTTCATGCTTCGAAAAGAACTTTCATTCATGTCAAAGGCCTGGAATTTAGAACCATCAGTTCAGAATCTTATCCAAATGGTGATGTCAGCAATGCATTTTAAAGTGGCTTTCAATTAGGTTAAATAAAGAAAATAGAAGCTGATGAAGAAAGCTCAGTAAGAAGTTTTACTTTTAGATAAGGCTTGCTTGAAATGCATAATCAGTTCTGTTAACTGTAGGATATGGTACACATGACCGAGTTTATAGGTGTTCAGTGAGAGTTTCGTGCTGCGTAGTATGTTACTGTGAATAGTCAGCACAAAGATAATGTTATAAAAAAGTGGGTCTATAACTTCTACTCCTTCTCACTGAAAAAGTACATATATTGCATAAGTCATACTCGGTAACATTTGCTCTGGGCTGCAAGAACATTTGCTTGCTTTGTAAAATATTCTATCTGCCTAAATTTAAAAAAAAAATCCTTTTTCAGATTTCTTAGCTCAAATGAGCATACAGATAAGGTAAGCGTTCAGGGAACATTGTTGTATGTCTAAACCCTCTCAATTAACAGTGCTGTAAATTAAGTCTCATGCAAGCCTTAACAAGGTCTTAAGAAAGCTAAATTGTATGCGTGTGGAAATTTATAGCAAGGGAAGAAGAAATAAAAAGTAGGTTAATCTAAGTGCTTCCTGTAAAGGACAAAAGTATCTTATTCCCTCAGACCTCTTTTTCACTCAATCACAATGAGATGTATAGACTGAAACTTGATCAGACAGAAGAAGGGTTAAGACAGCACTGATTACATGTTTATGCAGATTTCTTTGTTCATCTTAGCTGAAATGAATTCTGATATCTTTTTGACATGAATAAGGTAGAGTTTAAAAGAAAGCACAAGGAAACTATGACCAGAAGAGTTTTTTCCCTACTCATTCTCATTAACACATGCCATTTGAAGAAAAAAAATATATACACAACAAATAGAAATGTCTCTAGATGTCAAAGATCTGGGAAGTGTATATGGTAAAGCATCACATCAAAAGACCTAGAATACTGCAGTGCAAAGGAAAACATAGACTCTCACAAACTTTAGTGTGTCCAGTCTATATGAAATGAATTCGGAGATAAAGCTTAAAGAGCTAAGAGAAAAAAGAAAGGTCCTTATTATTGGAGATAATACTTATTCTTAAAATACTGTAACACAAATGTAGTATAGCTCAATCTTAACTTATACTGAATAATTGTAGATATAGCTTCTGTTAGCATCTTCTAATCTAAGACTTAATAGTTTCTATGTTCTCCTGCATCTGTTATAACTAAAAATGCATTAGGGGTTAACAACCAAATCATCCCTCCATCATAGCATTTCACAGAATTCCTTTTTATCTGTGGTCTGGACCTTCCCCACTCGAGCTAGTCCCTAAACCCCCAAACTTTCACAGATTCCCTCAGCACGGTCCGACTCCCTCCCCCCTCCCTAAATGGACTGTGTGGAGGTGGTGGAGTCTACAGGAAAAAAGGGCTTGGGGAAACCTGTCCCTGCATGGGGATATAGGGAGCTGGCAATGGCAGAGGAGGTGCAGAGAGTTCTGGTTGTTGTAACTTTTTGTCTGCCACAGATACTTGCAAAACTTTTCTCACAGCTGCATTTGGGTCTCAGAGCCCCTCTGTCTGATCTCGGAGTCTGGATGTAGAACTCGATGACACGGGGAGCAGACAGCAGCAGCGGCGTGATGGTGTGGGCTTGTTCGCAGCTTCTTCCCCCCTTCCCGGTCGGTCCGAAGTCGCCTCTTGCCGGGTTCGGCGGGGAGAGGGGGCGATGGTGGCTCTCCGCAGCTGGGGGTCTGGGCCACGCGGCAGGAATCGCTTTCGCGAACGAGCAAGCGGCGGCGGGCACGGTCGGGCAGGCAGGGCAGACGGGACAGACAGCGCACGGAGGCAGCACACGGCGGCGGGGGGGGGGGGCCGTGGCAGCGGCGGGCGGAAACAGCGTGGCTTCTGGCTAAGGCAGCTTGGGGCGAGCCCCGGGTCGGCGGCACCGGCACAGGCGAGGTGGGGGGGCCGGCTCCATGCGGCAGTACAGCGGGACCGGGTGCGGCTCCAGGCGGCAACACGGCAGCAGCTTTAGAAGCGGCGGCGGGAAAAACGGCAGCGGGGGGGGGTGGTGGAGGGCTCGCCGCGGGGGGAGGCACAGCTGGCAGTGGCCTCTCTGGCGTCCTGCATAGAGCTAGAATTGCTGAAGGACGAACTGCTGCTGGGGCCGCTGGCTGACAATCGGGTAGTAGCTTGCTCTTTGAAATTCGTCGGTAGCACGATTGTTGAGATAATGAATAAAAGCTGAAAAACTGACTTGCTCTCTTTGCTTTCAGTTTCGCTGCTCGCTTATGCAGCATAGGCTAAAACTGTAACTTGACTCGCAGTC
>NW_020910789.1:0-1480 GCF_003984885.1 Neopelma chrysocephalum | reverse complement strand
TTTTTCAGTCCTTATAAATTTCTCTGTTTCAATTAGCAGCCACAACGTAAGGTAGCTAGCTGATTCCTTGGATTCTTTTATCTCTTCCCTTAACTGTTCCTTTATAGCGTCCCGTATGGACACCTCAAAGGCGGCTCGAGCAGTAGGGACCAGCCTCTTCACTCTTGCCCATTCCAACAACCCTCTGAGGGCTTTTTCATCATAAATAGGCTCTCTTAGAGAGATGAAAAATTGGAGAAGCTTTTCCACCGCCCTATCCCCTGTGGGTAGCGTGGACCCCATGCTCTCTCCCACGGTCGACTCACCTAGCCAGGGTGAGGTTCCTCTGTACCATGCACATGGCTTTTTCCGTAGCGCCGGGGACAGCACCACCTCTAACGACCGCTTCCCTCGCCTCCTTCCATTCGCCTTACGTCCCGTAGAACTCGACGAAGTAGGAGTCCCTGTTCCGTCGGGCACCAGGTATTGATGGAGGGGTATAAACATAAGGCATACAGGCCAATGTGGTCAGCCATATGTTCCATTTATTATTTAATTAAGTCAACTTTTATACAGTTTAGTTTGTTTGGGGCACATGCTTACAACAAGGTGATTGGATAGCTCAGACTGTACACGCGCCTCATGTCTCCAGTTCATTGGACCTGATGTTCTGTCCACGCGATCTGAAATCATACTTGGAATGTAGAGGCCTTCATAATTAGGAACTTTCTGAAAACTGCAGGTGCACCCTTATCTATACTTTCTCAAGGCTTTCTTGCTCTAAACATACTATGTTCTCAAACCTTATAATTAGACACACAGCTAACAAGTATAAACATTGCATATTTTCACACAGTCTATAAGCATAAACATTACAGCTTACAGCTTCTAGTCATGTCAAGCAAGGCCTACAGAAATGCAATGGAAATTGTTCACAATTTGAACCCTGCAACAAATCCCCTTTTTAGTTTTGAACAATTTAAATTGCATTTCCGTAACATTTCTTATTGTACCCATAATATTTCAATAAACACATCTACATACAATTATATCACTATGATTAACAAACTTAACAACCTATTAACTTCAGAGCTTGTGCTCTTAAATTTTACTTAAAAGTGCTTCTCTAAATATAGGGTTTATTCTTAAAAAATTTTTATTCAACCTAAAACACTTCTGGAAATGGAACTCTATTCAATTGTGGGTTATGTGTCTTCTGTTTATTCAAAGGTGTCTGTGTATCTGTTCATCCAAAGGTGTTTATGTATTTGTGTTCATATGTTCACACACATGCATGCATACACTTTCGTTCATTCACATACCATGGTGGCCACCGTCATACACACTGTCACACTGACATACTTTTGAGTTCCATGTCACTGCGTTCTACAAACCAAGAGATTATAATAATTTTCTAATACCTTATAATGATAATAATTTTCTAATACCTTATAATGTTAGAGTTTCTTAACCAAACAGATAAAACTAACCAGATAGACAA
>NW_020910788.1:0-3604 GCF_003984885.1 Neopelma chrysocephalum | reverse complement strand
GGAAAATTTTTAGGAGGGGTCACTGAACAATTGCAGCTGCCCAAACTGACCTGGAAAACGGAAACACCAGTTTGGGTAGATCAGTGGCCCCTTCCCAGACAAAAGCTGCAAATTCTCAATGACCTAGTTAATCAAGAATTGGCTAAAGGACATCTGGAGCCTTCCACCAGTCCCTGGAACACTCCAGTGTTCGTCATCAAAAAGTCCTCAGGTGCCTGGAGATTTCTCCAGGATCTGCGCAAAGTAAATGAAGTCCTCGAGCCAATGGGAGCCCTCCAGCAGGGAATGCCTTCTCCATCCATGCTCCCTGCTGAATGGCCCCTAGTGGTGATTGACATAAAGGACTGTTTTTTCCATATATACTTGAATCCGGCTGATTCGGCGAAATTTGCATTTTCAGTCCCTGCCATCAACGTTTGTGAACCCCATCGCAGGTTCCAGTGGAAGGTGCTTCCACAGGGGATGAAAAATTCTCCAACACTTTGTCAGATGTTTGTGGCAAAAGTGTTGGAACCAATTAGAAAGAAATTTCCACAATCAATCATCTTCCATTACATGGATGATGTATTGATTTGCGCAGAAACTAAATTATCAGTCAGACGAACATTAGACGCTACAATCGCGGCCCTAAATTCAAATGGATTGGAAATATCCCCTGAAAAAATACAAAGAGAAGCACCTTGGAGGTACCTCGGACTCCAAATTAACGCAAAAACTATAAAACCCCAATCAGTTGAAATTGACAAAAAAGTCCGAACTTTAAACGACCTCCAAAAGCTACTAGGAGCGATCAATTGGATCAGACCTGTGCTGGGGATCACAACCGGTGATCTGCACCCACTGTTCGAGCTTCTCAAAGGAGATGCAGATCTGTCCTCCCCCAGATTTTTAACATCAGATGCCAGAAACGCCCTTGCCACAGTCGAAATGAAAATATCCGAGAGACAATCTAACAGAAGGATGGAGGGACTGCCATCCTCACTAATAATCATCAAAGAAAGACACCAACCGTTAGCAATTTTGGGACAATTTACGACAGGTGGAAAAGACTTCTGTCTGTGGGAGTGGTTGTTCCTCCCCCACCAATTTTCCAAAACGATCGTAACATTAGCAGAGATGATTGGCAAATTAATTTTCAAAGGCCGTACCAGATGTTTAGAACTCAGTGGAGAAGAACCAAACAACATCTACCTCCCATTGACTTCTGAACATCTGGAACAACTGCTGCAAAATTCTACTGACTTTCAAATCGCCATCGGGGGTTACCCGGGAGAAGTCAAATTTCACCTCCCGGCGTGCCCGTTTTTGCAAAGACTAATCCCAATTCCACTAAAATTAAAAGTCATGCAATCAGATCTGCCCATCAAAAATGCAAAAACCATTTTTACCGATGGCTCAGGGAGAACCGGAAATGCGGTAATTGTTTGGAAGCAAAAGAATAATTGGCATCAAGACATTCATAGAGTACAAGGTTCTCCCCAAATTGTAGAATTATCAGCAGTTGTTCGCGCCTTCCAAATTTTCGATAAAGAACCCATTAATATTGTCTCTGATTCGGCATACGTTGTGGGCATTGTCAAAAGGATTGAAAATTCATATCTTAAAGAAGTATCTAATGAAAAATTATCTAATTTGTTGAAAAAATTATTATTTTTAATAGAAATCAGAGAATTCAGATATTATATTGTCCACACGAGGTCCCACACTACTCTACCAGGTCCTGTGGCTGAGGGAAACCAGATCGCCGACCATCTGGCAGGTATGGTGATTACCCCAAATTTGTACCAACAGGCGAAAATTTCGCATGAATTTTTTCACCAAAATGCGCGATCGCTAAAAAAACAATTCGGCCTCAAATTAACTCAAGCAAAAGAAATTCTAAAAGCCTGTCCTGATTGCCAAAAAATTGCCCCACTGGTTCCAGAGGGGACAAATCCCAGGGGGCTGTCAGCACTGGAAATTTGGCAATCTGATGTTACACACGTACCAGAATTTGGCAAATTAAAGTATGTTCATGTGTCTGTGGACACGTTTTCAAAAATGATTGTAGCCACCGCGCATTCTGGGGAAAAAAGCAAAGATGTCAAGAAACACTTTCTGTCTGCTTTTGCTAGGATGGGAGTCCCCAAACAAATTAAAACTGACAATGGACCATCCTATGTATCAGCAGACACGAAAAAATTTTTTGATGATTGGGGAATTCACCATACCACTGGAATTCCTCACAACCCCACAGGGCAGGGTATAGTAGAGCGGGCCCATCAAAACATTAAAAATTTACTCAATAAACAAAAGAGGGGGAGTACTGGCCTAACTCCCCAAGAAAGATTGGAAAAAGTTATGTATGTATTAAATTTTTTAAATTTAGCAGAGGAACAAGAAACTCACACAGACAGAAGTCCCATAGACAAGCACTTTAAATCAGAAGACGTTATAAATAAACAGAAAGCAAAAATCATGTACAAAGATGCAATAACAGAATCGTGGACGGGCCCTTTCCCCCTGATCACATGGGGGAAAGGGTACGCATGTATTGCAGGACCAACAGGACCAAAGTGGGTCCCAACCCGACGAATAAGAATACATCAAGAACGAGACACAGCATGCGGACCATCCACCTCTCCACTCTCTTCACCATCGCCCTAAGTTTCATCGACACCTCCACATCATTCCCTCTGAAGAACTGGATGAACCAACCAAATGAAAATCTATGGGTAACGTTGGCAAAAGCTACGGGAACAGACACTCTGTGTCTGGCCCAGTCGGGCGCTGGCAACCCTTTTCAGACCTGTCTCGTAGGTGTCCCCATCTCTTCTACTAACGACTGGAATGCATTTTTACCACTCACCCGAATTACAGACCCTCTTCCTTTCAGTTCTGCTACTCTTGCTCAAGCTGTCTCTCGCACCCATCTTTCTTTTGACCCTCCCCAAGAAATCGATCTTTTTGGTTCGGTCCCTACTAACACCTGCATCATGTTTCACCGCTACACAGAACCCAAATTGTTTACCCCGTTTAATGTCTCTGCTAATAAGCCCATCTATCGCGAGCTTCCCTCTTCCTGGTGCAACCACTCCGTGATCACTGCGGTGACCACGGAGACCATCCCGAGGTGGAGAAAACTCCCCCAAGGGTTTTTCCTCCTGTGCGGGGACCGGGCTTGGCAGGGAATCCCTGCATACCCAGAAGGCGGACCTTGCACAGTAGGAAAACTTGCCCTTTTTAATCCGGCTAAATTTCAACTCCCAGACTCCTCCCCACAAGATCAGGCTCCAAATTCTCCTTCGTCGACAATTAGCAGAACCAAAAGAACATTTGTCCTGTATGAACGCCCAGTCCTTCCAAAACCTCGTCCTACACCTCCCAAACCCCCAGTACCTCTTGCTGCTCCAGCACCCAAAACACCTCCTCTCCTTGTTCCACCTTCCTGGACCGCTCCACCACCCTTACCATTCCCTGCAGACTGTGATTCCAATATTAACATTTGGCCTAAAATAAAAAATTACTGGGCTTCCTTTGGTGTATTTTCAGGAATAGGAACTTCCCACGCGCTTTCACTCCTCACCCACCTCGGTTGCTGGCTCACGAAGGAAGCTAATGCAAC
>NW_020910787.1:0-10525 GCF_003984885.1 Neopelma chrysocephalum | reverse complement strand
CCCCAGGGCTCTGTGTGCTGGGGCAGGGACTCTGCTGCCTGCCAGGGTCAGCTCTCAGCCCGGCCAAGGAGCTGCCACGGGGCTGGGGGAGAAGGGCTGTGGGGAAGGAACAACTGCTGGGAGGGCAGAGCAGGGCAGGGTCCTTCTGATCACAGTTTGCTGCAGGGATGAGGGCTGGTCACAGCTCCAGATCAAAGCAAGAAATTTCCCAGAAGGTATTTGCAAGAGGCAGAGACAGACAGGGGGTACCTTAAAGAGAATGAACCAGTTCTTCCAGTTGTCTGGGTGCTGACTGTGACAGAGAAATTAATCTCTGAGCACAGGAGGAGACACTGAAACTTGAACTCTGTTAGGTTAGAGGGAATTGAACCTGAGAGTATCAGACATCAAAATTGTCTTATAGACAGCATCAGTGTCACTTTTCCAGCCTGCTCAGTGCCCTGTACTGCTGGGAGGGCTCTGCAGGGCAGAGCTGAGCCCCCAGGGCTAAGCTGGGCTCTGGCAACACTGGCAGGGCCCAGCCCTGGACCCAGGGAAGCAGCTGCTGGCAGGGACAGCTCCAGGCAGCAGAGCCCTGGGCAGGGAGTGGGGGGCAAGTGCCCCCAAGGCCTGGGGGAGGAGGTGTTCAGGCAGCTCTCAGGGCCCTTCCCTGCAGCTCTGCTGGGCACTGTGTGCTGGGTCATAGAAATGAGGATTTCTGCAGTGGAAAAGAACCTTCCCCAGATGTGATGGTAAAAATAAAAAACACAGATAGAATTACTTCTGCTCTGCAGCCACAGCTCTGGAGTCACGGGTGTAGAGATAGAACTTTTGCATGAAAAATGTCTTACATCTGACATCCCTCCAGAGTGTCAGAAGAGACCAAAAAGAGTTCAATGTCCCCACAGCAGCAAAGCAAAACTGACTTCTTGGCAGCAGATTTGGCGACACTTAACACATTTCTTATAAAACCTGTTAAAAAGGGAGTGGTTTTGTCAGAGGAGTCTGTCTTAACTGTTCTTTGTCTTTTCCTTTTCTGAACAGACCCTGTGCTAAGAAGCACCCAGTGTCCAACAGCAGCTCCATGGCCCAGTTCCTCCTCCTGGCATTTGCAGACAGGCGGGAGCTGCAGCTCCTGCACTTCTGGCTCTTCCTGGGCATCTCTCTGGCTGCCCTCCTGGCCAACGGCCTCATCCTCAGCACCGTAGCCTGCGACCACCACCTGCACACCCCCATGGGCTTCTTCCTGCTCAACCTCTCCCTCACAGACCTGGGCTGCATCTGCACCTCTGTCCCCAAAGCCATGCACAACTCCCTCTGGGACACCACAACCATCTCCTACATGGGATGTGCTGCACAGGCCTTTTTCTTTCTATTCTTCATCTCAGCAGAGTATTGTCTCCTGACCATCATGTGCTATGACCGCTACGTTGCCATCTGCAAACCCCTGCACTACAGGACCCTCCTGGGCAGCAGAGCTTGTGCCCACATGGCAGCAGCTGCCTGGGCCGCTGGCTTTCTCTATTCTCTGCTGCACACAGCCAATACATTTTCCCTGCCCCTGTGCCAGGGCAATGCCCTGGGCCAGTTCTTCTGTGAAATCCCACACATCCTCAAGCTCTCCTGCTCACACTCAGGTTACCTCAGGGAAATTGGCCTTCTTATAGTAAGTTGTTTTTTAGGTTTTGGGTGTTTTGTTTTCATTGTGTTCTCCTATGTGCAGATTTTCAGGGCTGTGCTGAGGATCCCCTCTGAGCAGGGACGGCACAAAACCTTTTCCACGTGCCTCCCTCACCTGGCTGTGGTCTCCCTGTACCTCAGCACTGGCATGTTTTCCCACCTGAAGCCCCCCTCCATCTCCTCCCCATCCCTAGATCTGATTGTGTCAGTTCTGTACTCGGTGGTTCCTCCAGCAGTGAACCCCCTCATCTACAGCCTGAGGAACCAGGAGCTCAAGGATGCCCTGAGGAAACTGATAACTGTGTGTTTTTCAGAAGCAATAAACTCTCCTTGTGCATGTTATGTGCCTCATTAAAGGCCAATCCTGTAACGTACTTCATCAAGTTCCACCATATCTTCTCTATTTTTTGCTCCTGGTAGGGGTGTTATTTTTGTGAGAATTTGTTCATGCCAAAAAATCTTTATACATACATAAAGATACATATATATATTTATATATTTACAAACACCATTTTCAATTCAGTGTTTGCCTTTCTAGCCTGGCCCAGAGGCTGTACAAATTGGTAGTTGTACTCACTCTGTGCTTAAACCAAATAAAGAACTCTGCATTGGCTTGTTTGCCTGACATCTTTCCTCTCTGACTTCTCTGCAGCTGCAGGGTCGGTGCCTCTGTGCAGAGCTGGGCCAGAAAAGAGTCCCAGCAGAGCAGCACTGCCAGGGAGCAGCAGCCCTTCTCCTGCAGGGCCTCCTCTTCTTTCCCTTCCACACTGTCCTGCAGAGCCCTGTGTTGTTGGAGGCCTCAGTGCTCTGGCAGTCGGTCCCAGTCCTGCTGCAGGACTGTCCAGGGACTGCAGGCAGTGACAGCCACGGGCACTGCTGGCACAGAGCTGACCTCTGCAGCAGCACTGCCATCCTGCAGGGCCATCTCCTCAGGGCAGGGCCTCAAAGCTTCAACCTTCTTTCCAATTTGCTCTCCAGGATGTGCCCAACACAACGCCCTGGAGAGGAAAACAGCAGTGAGCAGCACAAGGGTGGGAGTGCTCAGGGTGGGGGCACCCAGCAGTGCCCTGGCACAGCCAGCGCTGCTCCCAGCACTGGCCTCTCACCCCAGGCCATTGGGCTTGTGCTTCCCTCCAAGGAGGGACATCCAATGACCAGCTCAGGAGTTCATGTTTGCCCTGCATGGACAAGACATGCCTATGTGTCACGGCTTGGGGCTGGAGGTTTAAGGCTTAGACAAAGTTGATGGCAGAAGCCGTCTCGTTGAGCTACGAGGGGCAGAAAGGACCCCTTTTGCTTTCTAAATTCCTTCTCAGAGAGGAGCCTGGCTGTGGCTGGATCCAATCTCAGGCTCAGAGTTTGGTTTAAATTGAAGGAATTATAGAGGTGTGATTCAATCACTTTGTCCTGCAGGTTTTAGTGATGGCAAATCAGAAATATTTCTATAAAATGAATTATTTATTATGACAAATAAACAGACAATTGATCAGACAAGTGAACAGATGAAAGACCTTAAACAGAATTATTTACTGCACAGTATAAAAGACCTAAAACTCCTAGCAGTATAGTGTAAGATAGGACAGTGCAGTCTACCAAAGTCATTCTATTAAAGCAATTGGATCAAAGCCAGCAAAAAGAAACAATCCTGAAGCAGAGATTGACGTAACTCACCCCACAATGACAGGGGGTAGTTCTCTCTCTTTCACTTAAGCCCTGGGGAGTGACCATGAAGAGCTGTCCCTGCTTATTGGCAGAAGCTTCACACACTTCAAGGAAGTCTGTGGAAGAATCTGCCACAGGAAAGTTGGACGGGGCTTTTACAGTTATCAAGGGTTTGTCTGCCAGACATATTTGCAGGCCATGGAGCAGTTTCTCTGTCAAATCCTGCTTCAGAAAGCAGGATGTGCCTTTGAAATTTCATGAAGCATTTTGGGTTTAGCAGAATTCAACATTAAACACAGCACCTTGATACCAACAGTAACTGACCACAGAGAGTGTGCATTGTTTGCATTCTCTGACCATTGTTTATGTGTGGCAGGATTCAAATTCTGTGAGCAATTTCTATTGCATTTCTGTAGGCCTTGCTTGACATAGCTTTAGAAGCTGTAAGCTGTAATGTTTATGCTTATAGACTCTGTGAAAATATGCCATGTTTATACTTGTTAGCTGTGTGTCTAGTTATAAGGTTTGAGAACATAGTATGTTTATAGTAAGAAAGCCTTGAGAAACTAGAGATAAAGGTACACCTGCAAATTTCAGAAAGCCCCTAATTATGAAGGCCTCTATATGCCAAGTATTATGTCAGGCCGCGTGGACAAAGCATCAGGTCCAATGAACTGGAGACATGAGACGCGTGTACAGACTGAGCTATCCAATCACCTTGTTGTAAGCATGTGCCCAAAACAAACTAAATTGTATAAAAGTTGACTTATTTAAATAATAAATGAAGCTTGTTGATTCTCATATTGAGCGTCACTTTCTTCCCTCGTCGAGACAAATGGCGCATCGAACAGGGATTAAGTTAAATCGGCGATCCCAGGGATTAAGTTGAATCTGTGATCCCCGGGGCTATAGTTGAATCTGCGGCCCTCGGAGCCACGGTCCGGCGTAGTATTCTGGTCGATCTTGCTGCAGCACAAGAGGCGAAAAGAGTCGGGCGAAAGAGCTGAACTCCACGCCCCTGGCAACGAAAAGAGTTGGACTCCACGCTGCCGGCAACGAAAGAGTTGGACTCTGACCCAGGGCGACCTCACAGGAGGGTCCCTGCCGACAAACACCGCCGAAGTCTTAAAGGGCTGCAAACAGCGCGCTGATGTATTATAGGTATGAAAAGACAAGCGGTGCTTTTATTACTCCAGTGCTTTTTAGAAAAGCGAGGAGTTCAGGGTATAGACTTAAAAAAGGAACTAGCGACGGGGGCGAGCCGAGGAGCCGTGCACGGCCGGGGCGAAGGAGGAGGCGGCAGGCACTGGCGCCGGCACGAGCGAGGCGGGCAGTGACGAGCAAGAGGCGGCCCCCGCGGAGGAGCCGGCGCGGCAGGAGCCCCCCTGCCGAGAACAGTCCTGAGGGACCCGCCGCCGAGTCGACGGAGTAGTAAACACCACTGAATGATATGGATCAGAACTCTTTGACCCTCATTAGGTAAGCTAACGGGAGTGCCTCCGGGAACAATACTTTCACAATGGGACAGCATATAACGAAGGAGGAAAGTGTAGTTCTATCTACGTAGAAATCCCTCCTTAACCGAAAGAATGTGAAGGTCACTGATGTTGCTTTGCAGCGTGTGTTGTTGTGATGTAGAAAGTGGGGCTTTGAAACCACATCTAGTACTGCGCTCAGTATATCTGCATAAAACAAAGTTGATGATAAGCTCTGGAATGAAATATCTGAGAGATCGAAAGATGCGAATGATCTAGCAGTTACCTGGCGTTTACTGTTTGCTTTAAAGAAGTAGCAGACAAGAACGGGGGACAGGAGAAAATGAAACTAAGTCAGCTACAGTACGGAGTGCTCCAAATTCCAAGGAAAAGAGCTCAATTGAAATTCTTGAAAAGTTCAGACGGAGATATAGCTGGCAGCAGTCCAGGCCATTTGCAGAACAAAGGCTTAACTAACAGCGAAACTGACACTAAGCCGAGTCGTAAATATCCCACAAATATCACCCTGTCTCCCTATAAGACCTCCAAGCCAGAAAATGCAGAAAAATCTAACAATTCACTCCCAGAGAAAGAAAGGAAGAAAGGAACCCCTCTCCATTGCCACTGCTGCAGAAAAAACAGTTTTTCCACCAGATTAAGTTTAGTATCGTAGAAACCTAAAGACGACGATCCCTGCCACAGAGAGCATGTTTTTGTTGGTTCTTGTGTTAACTGTAATGTCTGTCAAATGTGTTTTTGTGAGCTCACAATATTATTGTTACTGTGTGTGTATGTGAAGAAACGGAGTTCTTTGCTGGGAGAGGAGAGAAAGGGAAGGGTTAAAAGCCTTCTCTTGTCAGGGAGAGAAACGGAGTATATTTCGCCTGATAAGGATGATCTGTTGCTTAGCAACTAAGCAGAAGTGAAAAGCTCTCCTACTTTTTAAAATTATAACTTTGTAACCTTCTGATTGGAGAGAGAAATTGTTTTTACAATTTCATTACATAGTCTTACTAACTGTTTTCTGAAGTTGTTCATTAAAATAACTGAAATTGTTTTAAAAATATATAAATGTAACGGAGAAATAGAGTTTCTAAAGTGACTACTGATGCCTGTGATAAGAAAATTCCAAGGCATGTGGGGGAGTGATTTTTTCCAACAGAGCTACTAACCACAGCTGCTCTATCTTCCCTCTTCCCCCCCTGCTCAAACAGCTCTGTAAACATTTTTTGTAACTTCTGTGTTTTACAGATAGGTTTTTTGAAATTGTTAAGGAAACTTTAAGGTAGACTTATTTGGTGGAACACCTAACTCAAAAATATCTTATTTGATAGAGGCAGTTTTTGCCAGAGAAAAAAGGAAAAATAAATAAATTGTTTCTAACTGGAAGTTTCCACCTTTGTGATAATAGATATAAAATCTAAAAATATAATACAAGAAATTGCTTAACAACAGACAGTATTTCAAGTTTAAACTGCATCTATCCTAATCTCTGTGCTAAGCAGCAGAGGTTTTTGTCCCTGTTATCAAAGTGACAAGTTCAAACCAGAACTGTTGCTGCTTTGCCAGGTGTGCATCCTAGATCTCCTGGTATACTCTTATGAGCAAAGCCCTAGTTTAGAGCAACCTGAGTGAGTTTTACTGTGACTTTATGTAAATTGCTAAAGTTGAAAGCTACTTTATGAATGTTAACTTCTTACATACATTGATGTAAGTTAAACTGTTACACCTATTGTGTTTAAATAAGATGTTTGAAGTTTTCATGCATATCCCAGAAAAATATATAAATATCAGAAAAATTCAGAATTAGCTGTTTATAAATCCTAACTGATTATATAGTTTCAGAAGCTGGGTGAGATTACTTCAATTTTAAAGAAAAGACGTGACTGTTCTCCAGTTTCATTTTTTACATTCGGAGAGACAGGGATCTGCTCTCAAATCCCAGGCCATGTGTGGCTTGATAATAGGAAAGGTAAAAGATGCAAAACTATATTTAATCCAATTATGCAACTAAAATCTTTATCCCATCCTCTGAAAGATTTCCATATGCTGGGATTTTGAACAATCAATTGTTTCTTCCTAATGAAAGTTGTTACTTGCTTTTATCAAAGTTACAGTGATTCAGTGTGTTTTACCTTATGATAAGAGAGAATTGTTCTACAGTACAACATAAAATGCTGCTCAAAATGATAAAAACAAGTAAAAGAAAATACAGAAGTTAGAGACCTAAAAAGATGAGTTAAAACTAAATGTGATTGTTCTAACCAATGTTATTTGAGAAGTAGGATTGAAGAATGCTCCAAGAAAAGTTTAAAGAACCAAGCCATGGAACCTTTCTCCAACAGAGAGAATTACACTGCAAAGAATCATCATTAGGCCTTCAACTTCAAAGTAAAACTGTAAAATTACCTACGATACCCACTTAAAACTGACTGAACTATTAATAACAAATTTGTGAGTTTTTTTTATTTAAGGTGAAGAACGACTAAAAGAAGCAGATAAACAAGGGCTGAGAGTTAACTACATCCCAGACATCAGAGACAATTTGAACTGACTTCTCTCGGAAGACACTGAATTTCAAACTGTATTAGCAGACTGTAATAGTGACTTATCTATTCATTTTTGTAGGTACTGGCTATAAACAAAAATCATGTGTTGCTGCCAATCACACATTACTCATGTAACTGAGACATTGGTTTAACTTCTCCACGATTTAGAAAGTTTTGAAAAAACTATAAGGACGAGTAATGTTGTAATTTGCTAATTTTCCACAGCTAAAACAATTCTTGCAGGTTGAAGTGCATGTCACACTGCAGACATCCAGCATAAATCTCTAAAGGTTACATTATACTCAGTGTGAGGGGGCATGAACCTCTTTAACAGAATTATTTACAATGTACTGCATGAATTCTAATAACTGTTTTATTTTCTTTTAGTGACTTCTACTGTGAAGCTTCTTTTAATATATCTAATGTAAACATTCAGAAATTCTTTTTCAGTGTTAACATTGTTGAGTAGATGATCTCATGATAACGTATTGTACAGGCTAATTGATCCATATTTGATATAATATTCCTTCAATTCAATCAAGATGCAAATTATGAGGTACTATGTAGAGTCCTCTCCCCTTATAGCAGTTGTGAGAGTAAAATGAACATTTCAAAAACATCCCATATTCTACCTGAGAGGGAATATAAAAATAATTATGTCATCTTGGCCTTCATACTATGTATCACATCTTGAATTGGGATTTATTGAAATTTTGGAGTTGCTGAGAGTAATTAAGTCTGTAGAAAAGACTTCCTTTGGTGTAATCAGATATAATTGTTATCATTTCTTCAATCTTGTGCTTTCATTCTTTCAATAGATGATTCCTCAGCTTTGACAAAACCTATTGTTTTACTGTTAAAATTAGCTAAAATCTTAGAGCTTTATTATACATCTCAAAGTAAATATTGATATATTGCTTTTCTTTTACAAATCCCATTTGACTGAAAGCCTAAATGATCTGTAGGAATTCTTTTCTTTTCACCTATATATTTTACTTTATGCTTATTAATAATCTGTGCTTTTCAGCTGAAACAGCTTTTGTAGCACAACTGTAGGTTGTGATAAGAAAAGAAATACAAGCAATACATGGTGATAAGACAACTCCGTCTTTTTCTACAGTATGATAGAGATCAATGGAACCATTTGGAAATTTATTGATCAGTTGCATTATGCAATTAATATCCATCCTAACCTAGATGAAAACATGAAGGTGAAATTTTTAGACATGTTAGCCTATAATTTTATCAGAATTGTTAGAAGTTATAGATAGTATATACATACTCTATTACAAAATAGAACTGCTATAGAATTTTGCTATTATCACAAAGGTATTTGGTAAAGAGATTGGTGAGTTAAGAATTTTAAAAACACTTTTGCAAAAGCAGAAATGGGGAGAGAGAAGAGTGTCAGCCCCTTAGTTGACTTGCAAAAGTGTTTTCATGTGTTAAGTTTTTTGCACACAGGTGTTCTCTAGCTATCTACATGATGGATGAGGCCTTGGAAAGAAACTGGTTCTTCGGAACAAGGTTGATGTTATTCCTGCAGGTGACTGTGACACCATCAGAAACTGTTGTAACTAACAGTTGTCTTAATGTTATTAGAACACAGTTTATTGAGCACAATATTTTAGTATTTTTAAAGTACATAATTTTAAAAAGTTAAAAAGCATATAATTATAGAGGGTAAGAATTTAAGTATAATGTGTTGTGTGACCTTTGGATTACTCACTAGGCATTGGTAAAAGAAAGTTTATTTATCTGGTTAGTTTTATCTGTTTGGTTAAGAAACTCTAACATTATAAGGTATTAGAAAATTATTATCATTATAAGGTACTAGAGAATTATTATAATTTCTTGGTTCGTAGAACACAGTGACATGGAACTCAAAAGTATGTCTGTGTGACAGTGTGTATGATGGTGGCCACCATGTGAATGTGAATGAATGAAAGTGTATGCATGTATGTGTGTGAATATACGAACACAATTGCACAAACACCTTTTGAATAAACAGAAGACACATAACCCATAATTGAATAGAGTTCCATTTCCAGAAGTGTTTTTAAGTTAAATAAAATTTTAAGGATAAACCCTATATTTAGTAGCACCTTTCAACAAAAATTAGAGCACAAACCCTAAAGTCAATAGATTGTTAAGTTAGTTAATAATAATAGTAATTATTATTATATGTAATTGTGTTTGTTGATATGTTATAGGTATAATAAAGAATGTTGCGGGAATGCAGTAAAAATTGCTCAAAAGCAGAAATGGGGAATTGTGACCAGAATAGAGAGATTTCTCTGAACAACTTTTCCTGCATTTCTGTAGGCCTTGCTTGACATGACTTTAGAAGTTGTAAGCTGTAATGTTTATACTTATAGACTGTGTGAAAATATGTAATGTTTATACTTGTTAACTGTGTGTCTAATTATAAGCTTTGAGAACATAGTATGTTTAGAGCAAGAAAGCCTTGAGAAAGTATAGATAAAAGTACACCTGCAGATTTCAGAAAGCCCCTAATTATGAAGGCCTCTACATGCCAATTATGATGCCAGGCCGCGTGGACAGAACATCAGGTCCATTGAACTGGAGACATGAGACGCGTGTACAGACTGAGCTATCCAATCACCTTGTTGTAAGCATGTGCCCAAAACAAACTAAACTGTATAAAAGTTGAGTTATTTAAATAATAAATGAAGCTTGTTGATTCTCATATTGAGCATCTCATTCTTCCCGCGTCGCAACAGAGGACAGTACAGGAGTAGCCAGAGAGGGCTTGAAGGGTGGTTTCAGAGATGAAGGATCCTCTTGTCATAGCAGGCAACAGCATGAGAAATAAAGAAATAATGCCAAGTTCAGCTGGAGAGCTACAGACTGGAAACAAAGAGAAAAGAGTTTCACTCTGAGGGCAATGGTGTGATGCAACACATCACCCAGGAGTCTGGATGAGCCCAAGGTTTTGTGTGTGCAGGAAGAGCCAGGGAGGACGCAGAGATGTCAGAGCAGGAAGGTGCCAACCAGGTGGGGCAGCCGGGGGGATGACGACAGCCTGCAGGGAAAGGGGCAGGGCATGGACACCGTAGGACAACCTGGGCTGGAGAGGAGAGAGGGAGGGGGAGAAGCTGAAAGGCCCTGACAGAGCCACCTTCTGCAGGCCTTTGGCCATGGCTGCTGTCTGTGCCC
>NW_020910786.1:0-1800 GCF_003984885.1 Neopelma chrysocephalum | reverse complement strand
CAGCAGTCCCCAGCACCCCACAGGAAGTTGGGAGCTCAGGGGGGCCATCCCCTTTTCCTAACCCCCCTGTGCCCAAAGACTCCCATGGGACCATCCTGCCAGACCAGCCCCCCTTCTCCACTCTTTTCCCTGTTCATCCCCTTTTTTCATTGTCCTCTCAATCCACAGCCCCCCCCAAGATCAGTTTATGATTCCCAACCCCCACTTTTTTCCTCCCTCTCCCATCTCTTCCACATCATCCCCCACTCCCCAGCCCCCTCATGCTCAGTTTGGGGGTCCCACCTTGCCCTTTCCCCCCTCTTCTTGTTGTGGCCCATGGTGGAGTGGCCATGCCGTGGCTGAGTGACCGACAGCAGGGATTGGTGGCGGCGAGAGGGCAGCGAGGCAGCGGGAGAGCAGGAGAGAGCCCCTCGCCGACATTACAGAAACCCCCGAGAGCGCCAGCGGCTGCAACCCCGCGCTGGGCTGCGAGAGCGGGAACAGCCCGGCACAGCTGCAGCAGCAGCGAGGCAGCCCCGGGACAGAGCGGGAGCAGGGACCGTGCGGGAGCCGGGGCTGGGCAGCGGGAGCGGCGGAGCCGGCCCAGGAAGCGGCGGGAGCGGCGGAGCCGGCCCGGGAAGCAGCGGAGCGGTTTCAGACCCGTCGCGGCAGTCGGGAAGAGAGGGAAGGGGAGGTGAGGTGCGAGCCTGGCCTCCGGTGTCCCCCCGTGTGGGCGGCTGTCTGCGAACCCCCCGCTCTCGGAGGCAGCCGCTGGGACAGGGCTTGTCCTGGCACGGGACGCCAGGCTCGGAGTCGGCAGCGGCCGGAGCGAAGCGGCACCACCACCACCCCTTCTTTTCTTTTTTCTTCCCAGCCCGAGTTAGCGATATTGAGAGTTGGTTTAGTTCCTTTACAAGTTCTTTGTTCATATGCCAGTTAAACCTGACTGCTTCAGGCAAACAGAACGCTGCCAACGGAGAGGCAGCAGTGATTTTTTTTCCTTTTTTCTTTGCAGCCTGAACTAAGAACTATTCTTTATATTTTGCAAAGCCTTTTTATTCATGTAGTAACTAACCTAACAGTTTAATTTCAGTGCGTGGACGCTGACAGCAGAGAGACAACAGGACAACCCTTTTTTCCCTCACCCCCCACCTCCAACTAAGAGAAAAAAAGGGGGAATACAGAGAGCAGGTTCAGGAAATGGCCTTGGTAGCTGTTTTCTGAAGTTGTTTACCTGAAGTAGCCAAAATTGTTTTGAGATGCAAGCATAAGCATAACAAAGAGATGAAGTTTTTAAAGTTTTTTGCAATAACTATTGACAAGTTCTCTTTAAAATCCAAAGCCTGTTAACATAAGGAGATGTATGTTTTCTTTTAAAAACAGGAGTATATATTTTATCTTTGAAGTATAGGAATGTTTATATATTTTTGAATTTAAATTGAACATGAAACAGAAAAACGTTTGTATTTACAGGAAATATTTTCATTAAACCAGAAATACATGATTAGATCTTACTCATCTGAGGGCAAAACACAAGAATGATAATTTCTCAGTTCATAACCAGAAAATACAGTAACATGAAACTCAAAAGTATGTGAGAATATAAAGCGATGGCCATCATGCATGAAAGTTGTGGGAGTGTGTGTATGTGTGTGGATAGATGATATGTTCTAATTTTGCTCACAAATACACAAACACCCTTAGATAAAAAGCAGATAACATATAACATATGACCTTGAGTTGAATAGAATTTAATTTGCAGAGATATTTTAGCTTAAATAAAAGTTTTCAAAAACAAACTCTAAAAAACACTTTCAGGTA